>NC_141911.1:27270517-27421724 GCF_057802395.1 Ceratotherium simum simum
TCTGCTGTTGAGCTCATCCATTGAGTTTTTATTTTGGTTTCCTACTTTTGAGTTCTGACCGTTCTATTTCTCTCTTTTTATATCTTCTATTTCTTTGTTGATATTTTCTACTGTTTATTTGTTTCAAGAACATTTGTAATGCTTGTTGAAGCATTTTTATGATGAATTCCTTAAGAACTTTATCAGATAATTCTAACATTTTTGTCATCTTAGTTTTGGCGTCTATTCATTGTCTTTTTTCATTCAGTTTGAGAACTTCCTGGTTCTTGGTATGAGTGATTTTCTATTAAAACCTAGACATTATGTAATGAGATTTTGGATTTTATTTAAATCTTCTGTTTTAGCGTGTTTCTTCTAAGATGGGAAGGCAGAAGTGGGGAGTGTGCTGCCTCATTACTGCTGGATAGGGTAGAATTTCAGTTTCCCATTTGACCTTCATTGGCAGCTGAGGGGAGGAGCTACTCACTACTGTTATATGGGAGTGGGAGTTCCTGCTCCACACTCAGCCTCCACTGCTACCTCCCTGGCTGGGAAGGGCTAAGGAGCCTTGTTGCTGCTCCCCTCATGGCCTCCACTGACATTGTGAGGGAGGGTTGGTCTCGTTACCACTGAATGGTGATAAAAGTTCTGGCTCTCCAGTAGGTCTCCTCTGAAACCACTGCAACAAGGAGGGGCAGGGGCACCTCATTACTGCTCATTACTGCTGGATAGATGTGGAAATATATATGGTCTCCAGTGATACTGCTTAGGAGGGATGAAAGTCCCAGCTCCCTGCTCAGCTTTCTCTGACAGTAACCCATTGGGGGTTTTAAGGGGAGATTGGTGCCACTGCCATTACAGCCTGAAGGCAGTGGAAATCTAGGCTTTCCACCTCAGCCTTTGCCGGCATGACTAGGGTGGGGCTACAGTTTGTTCTGTAGTGTTTTACAGGAGCAGAACAGTTATTGTCTAACAGTTTTATGTCTTGCTAGTTGCCCATTTTTTGGTTCTTTGGCTAGAGAGCAGGCTTGTTTGGTTTGATCTGCATTCACTGGCATTTCTGGGTTGTCAGCTTCTTTAGCTTCATGTCTAGGATATATGAGGCAAAAAGAAAATCCAGGGAACACATCACCTCTGGTCCTGAGGTCTTTAGCCAGCCTGCCTTCTTCTCTCTACCTTTCAGATACATCTTATGTTCATTTTTTCTATAATGGCAGTTTTTAGTTGTACTTAGTAGAAGGAATAGGGAAAAGTACATTTATTCCATCTTCCCAGAGGTAGATTTGTTTAAAATGAAACTGAAGTAAGCTACTATAAACACCAGAGGTCTCTCCTAACATATTTTTTTTTCTTTTTACTGAAGAAAGGCTGAATTCAGAGAATTCTCAAACATAATTCTGAGGGATTAAATTGCTGTTTTAATTTATTTTCAATTCCTAAATATCCAAATTTTCTTAATTTGATTTCTTAATGTTTTTGGAAAAAAATCATCCTTATCTAATTATTTTCTCAAGATTACCTTATTCAGTGGGAGAGGCTATAGGCCTGTGTATGCTATGATATTATTATTCATCCAGATTAGTCAGCTTATTTTTGACGTTATATTCATTAAAGTCTTTGAAGGAAACACATCACTATCTTCAAAGACATTACAATCTAAAATTACAAAGTAAAATTTAAAATAAGGTTTCACGATTTTGAAATTAGTTTTATTATTCATGTATCTTTCATCAAAAAGCATTCATTGAAAATCTTAATTGTTCCCACAACCTGAAGAAAAGCAATTTACAATAAAAATCTTTCCCATTTTAACCAACCTTGGTAGCTGGAGTGGGAGAGCAGATGTTACAACACTTGAATTTCTAAATTTTTGTTTACCAAATATAAGCCAAAAAAAGAGTTAAATATTGCATCTGGAAAAATTGGAAATTCTTGGGGCTACTCTAGTTGATTGTCAGCTCCCACTGGCAGTGTTGTCTGCTCAGAACCTCTCACCCACATTCTTTCATCTTTTCAGAATAGAGTGATCAGTCTTTCCAAGTGTCACCACAGAAATTCAAATTGAAACTCTTAGTGCCTTTGGAAATGTAGATTACCATTCCGGTTCAAGTGTAGGCAAAGGTCATAAACTGCTTCTCTAACCCTGCTCTTTATAAGCCTTTGGCCATCTAATAATTTAAAACCAATTCTTTACATTCAGATAGAGGCATTCCCATGACCTCTAACTGGATGAGCAGGATTTTCTATTAAATCATGTCTGTGTTTAGAAATGAAAAATTATCATAACAAAACATGGACACCATTTCAAACCAAGCTTCCCTAAACTTTTGACCTGCATGATTTGTGAGTGAAGAAGGTGAAGAAAAAAACTTTCTTCTGATAGAAAGCGTTTTAGTTGCCTGTTACTCAGAATTAGTGATCGTGACAGCTTAAAAAAAAAAAGAAAAAAGGTCAAAAGTCTGCATAATGAAAGACATTCCCTGCCGTGAACTCTGAAAGTGATATATATGAAACAAAGGCAAATTTGCTTGCTGCAGTACTCCAGGGCATCATTTCTGTAGGATATAACATGAATGGTGCCTGCTGGAGTTTTCCAACGCCCTCTCCTACTTCTCCCAGCTACTGACCGCTGCCTCTACTCAGTTTATCTGTCCATTGGAACCGTACCTGCCATATGTACTTAATGGAGGTTTTTGAGGGACAAATGTGATAAAAAATGAGAGCAGTATATTGAAAGTCCAAAATAATGTTTGTTTTCTTTGTGAACAAAATGTACTCATTTTACTCTATAGGCTTTTTTTTTTCTTTTTTTCAAAGCTGGAAGAGACATTGCTGAAACTTGACAGTAAGTCAGAGTTTGCTGGCTGCATACGGGAAGGATTTTAGGAAAAAAAGTGGAACAGCATATACGAAAACACAGTAGGGGCCGGCCCAGTGGCGCAAGCAGTTCAGTGCGCGCACTCCACTTCGGCGGCCCGGGTTTTGCCAGTTCGGATCCTGGGCACACACCGACACACTGCTTGTCAAGCCATGCTGTGGCGGCATCCCATATAAAGTGAAGGAAGATGGGCACAGATGTTAGCCCAGGGCCAGTCTTCCTCAGCAAAAAGAGGAGGATTGGCACACGTTAGCTCAGGGCTGATCTTCCTCACAGAAAAAACAAAAGAAAGGAAACACAGTAATCTAAAATAATTTAGAGCATTGAAGGAAACACAAGTAGTGTTTGCATAGACAGAGTAAGAGGAAAGATTGATGAAATAAACAGGATTCAGATCCTGAGGAGCCTCATTTGTTTCAAAAGGAGTGTGTTTTTTTTGTCCTTAAGTGATAGGAGGGCACTAAGTGCTTCTAAATAGAAGAGTCACATGAATCAATTTACATTTAAGAAAGATCTTGCTAATGATTCTTAAAGGAGCAACTGAAGGGAGTGAGACTAGAGGTCAAGAGATGAGTTAGAAGCCTGTTGCCATAGTCCAGGAAAGAAAAAATGAAGTCCTGAACTAAGGCAGTGACAGTGGGAAGAGAGATATTGAAGAAGTTGAATAGATAGAATTTGGGGTTGCTGGTTGTGTTGGAGGAAAAGAAAGGGAAATTAAGGATGACTTTAGATTTTCTGACGTAGAAAACTGGATAGATGGTTTTAAGTGGTGTTGTTTTTTTTAGTATCATCTTTTCATAAATCTCTAAGAATAGACTTCTTTCTAATTATGATTTCTGTGGTCCATCCATAGACACAATTTTCCTAATATATATGAAGCCAAGGCTCCATTATGCACTGGTACCTTTTGTGAAGTTGTAAATCATCTCAGCCTGATGTTATATATATTATATATAAAATTCAAAAGTCAAAATTAATTGAAAAATGAAAGCATTTTTTACTGAAATGACATGATGCCTTAATTTTCTTCAAAATAATCCATTGAGGGAGCAAGAGTATATAGGGCTAAAAATGACATGTTTGACTATATGTTAATAACTGTTGACAATGGGTGCAAAGAGGGGTGGCAGTGTACTATCCTCTCTACCTCTGTGTATGTTTGAAAATTTACATAATAAACACTAATTTTTTTAAACTAACTAAAAAAGAAAATTAAATAGATGCATAAGTTTTTAAAAAAAAATTTCTAAGGAAATTTTTTTCAAAAGAAAAAGCAAGAGAGTACCATTCTGGGAATTAAGTAGTAATAACAGCACAGTTTTTGAATCTCTCTGAATTTCCCTATATAAACAACTAGAGCAACCAAGAGAGCAACACCAAAGACAGAGAACTACTAAATTACTATCAGTTACTCATTGAAAAATATGGTGGACTATTCTGAGATGGCTGCAGAAACTGGGAGGGCGCTCTTCAGGCCTCATTGTGCAGATGACTGCAGTGGGGTTGCAGGAAGTTTGAGGATGCTGGATTCAGAGGCCATGGGTTTGTGCCTATGAATTCTTGAAAATAACAAACCAACTTTCCATGACAAAGCCCTGCACTGAAGAGAAAATGCTGAAAGTAGAATCCTGATTGAGTAGGACAGAGACAACAGGAGCAAAGGAAAGAGCAAGTCCAGGTAAAATTAGGGGAGAGGAGTAGAAGAGAAAAATCTCAGGAAGTTCACTGCCTTATTTTTTATCACTTTGTGAAAACAACAAAAGAGAGACGTCTAGAGTCATAAAGTAATAAAAGCTGTCCTGGCTCATTCATCCCTCTTAAAAGGACAGAAATACTCATTTTACTTAAAAATGAGCTGCACAAAAGGATTCACCAAATCTCAAACCAAGTTGTTATTATTAGAAAAAAAATTGAAAGTATATTAAATCCTTACAAACTATGAAATAATGCCAGAAATTCAAGCTCACAAAATGGATGAAAACTATAACCTAATATTTCAAAAGGTGTTAAAATAATATAAGGAAAACTATTATAAGCTTTAATAAAACACCAAAAATCAGAATATTTTTTAAACACCCTTTTTTAAAAAAATTTTTGCTGAGGAAGATTAGCCCTGAGCTAACAGCCATTGCCAATCTTCCTCTTTTTTTGCTTGAAGAAGATTCACCCTGAGCTAATATCTATGCCAGCCAATCTTCCTCTACAAAAAATCAGAATTTTAAAAAATTTCATAAATAAAATGAGTAGAGAAAAGAAAATGTTAAATGACAAGTAAAAGAACCCGGAAAATATTTAGAAAAAAATCATTTGAGAAACAAAGGTAAACCAAATGAAACACAATAACAAACACAGCACAAAATACTTTAAGGCAAGTGGAAGATAGCAAAGGAGGAAACTTAAACATCAAAAGGAAATGAAGAAAGAGATAAAAAGGATTTGATAGAAAGTAGACAGTAAGAGAAGATCTAACGTGTATTATAGGGAGTCTCTGACGAGGAAAACCAAAATAATTGAAATGAACAAATGCTGAAATCTAAAATTCAATAAAACTTTATTTAGGGAGGATGTGAAACTACCTACTGAATGTGCCCCCTGCTTGCATGAATTAGTAGCTGACAACTCACAGTGCAAGATTTATTCTAACAAAACTATAGCTTTCAGGGGAAAAATGTCCTTTAGACATCAATGCAAAAACACCAGAGTAATTAAAAGGAAAAGAAACTCAGTTTGTCGTCAAATTTTGAGTTAGTACTACTTTATGCAAGAAGACATTGGCATACCATTTTTAAGATGCTCAAGAAAAGAAAATGTGAGCTAAGGATTTTGTATTCAGCCAAACTGAATTTCAAGTGCAAGAACTTCCCCACAAATCTTTCCTAATGAACCTACTAGAGAGCTAACTTCAAACAACCAAAATGACTAGAGAAACAGTATCATAAGGATGGTGAAATATAGCTAAGATTGTGAGCCTAGCCCATACATTCCAGAAAAACCTCTATAATTTTGCACCAGACCACAAGCTGCTGCCAATTTAGAGCAAAGAATTGTTTGCTTAAGTGGATCTGACATTTCTAGTTTAGATGCAGAAAACTGAGACAACTTTTACCAGATTTCTAGGAGAAAACATTTCTGGAAAATTCAGGACACATTTCAAAAAATGAAAGCAACATTTTAGTAACCTGTAGATAATTAATATCTATTGCCGTCTAATAAATTACTTTTAAAACATAGAAACTTAAAATAACAAATAGTTTCTGTGGTCAGGAATCTGGGAACGTCTTAGCTGGGTGGTTCTAGCTCAAGGTCTCTCATGATGTTGCAGACAAATTGTCAGTCA
This sequence comes from Ceratotherium simum simum, assembly GCF_057802395.1. Taxonomy (NCBI): domain Eukaryota; kingdom Metazoa; phylum Chordata; class Mammalia; order Perissodactyla; family Rhinocerotidae; genus Ceratotherium; species Ceratotherium simum. Next base: position 27,276,712 of record NC_141911.1, read on the forward strand.
GGGCACCAGGCGTCTCAAGACTTGCCAGAGGCCGAAACATGTTTCCAAGCTTACTCATCTGGTGGTTCACAGGCCTCAGTTCTTTACCACATGGGCCTCTCCACAGCCTGCCTGAGTGGCCTCATGGCGTGGCTGCTACTTTCCCCCAGAGCTGTGATCCAAAAGAAAAGCAAGAACTCAAGAGAGAAGTTGCAGTCTTTTACAATCTAATCTTGGAAGTTACATACCATCACTTTTGCCATATTCTATTGGTCAGATAGACCAACATCCATCATGGGAGGGAAACAAGGGTATAACAACCAGGAAACAGAGATCATTGAAGGCTATTTTGGAGGCTCAGAGATGTAAATTTCTCACAGTCACATAATTGGAAGGGGGAAGGTGTGAGTTTCAAACCAAGATCTATGTGACTCTAGAAACTATTCTCTTTGTAATATATTCAAACCAAGATGGAATGTGGATTATAAATGTTGTAGATCTTTCTCTTATAATTAAACTACAAGAAAAATAGAATTAACTTTTCTAAGAGTGTCATGTCTATACTTTTAATGGATAAATGGTTCTTACCTTTGTCAAAATTGACTTCAGCAGAACCATTTTAAAGTGGAGCTGGAGCTGCCCTCCCAGAGAAACTGCCTTGCTGTCCTGAACCTTGGACTGGGCCAAAACAGCAGTTGTTTTACAATCAATTGTTTAAGTCAGCGGGAGAACAGACATCCTGAACGTAAAGACTGAGGATTGTAGACTTTCTGAAGATAGAATCAATAGTCAGTCAATGGCTAGCCAAGACCAGCTCTCTGCCTCCAAATTCAATTAAAATTTTTTGTAATACAACCTCCCTTCTTTGCCTTTAAAAGCCCCTGAATTTTACTCTCTAATGGGACACTATCTGGGTTTCTACCTGAAACTGCGCTCCCCAAATTGTGATTCTTTGTTCTCAAATTAACACTTTTCATCTTAAACTGATTTCTGTTTCTGTAGGTTGACTCCTTGTTCTCAAGTGACCCTGGATGTCCACAAATGCCCTTAAAGTTCAGCCTAGTAGCTTAGCTGCTCGTCGTTTTCAAGTAGAGAAACTCGTAATTTTCATGATTTGTGTCTATTTGTTTTTAGTAAGGAAGGATAAAAATAGTCTGGATAATAGGAGCTCAACCTAAATTTGAAGGTAGTGATTCTCAACCCTTTTTATTGACACATTTCATTATATAATGTCAAAAAATCACGTTCTTTAATATATCACTACCAATTTCATCAGAGAAGTCTTTAACTATTGGACACTATCAAGTTCACAATGGCAGATACAAATTTTCCAAAATTCTAATTTTCACTTCAAAGCTTGAATTTTATCATTGGCAAAAAATACTACCAGTTGTTCTCCTTGAAGTGGTGGGGTCACTTTTTTCATTTTTGAAAAGAGAAGTTTATCAAATGTCGTAGTCAGTTCGGGCTGCTATAACAAATTACCATAGACTGGGTGCTTATAAACAACAGAAATTTATTTCTCCCAGCTCTGGAGACTGGAAGTCTGAGATCAGGGTGCCAGCATGGTCAGGTCCTGGAAAGAGCCCTCTTCCCGGTTGTAGACTGCTGACTTGGTTGTATCCTCACATGGTGGAGAGCAGAAAAAGGAAGCAGGCTCTCTCTTGACTCTTATAAGAACATTAATACCATTCATGAGGGCTCCACCCCCATGACCTCACATAATCCTCAGTACCTCTCAAAGGCCCTACTTCCTAATACTATCACATGAGGGAGTAGGGTTTCAACGTATGCATTTTGGGGGAACACAACATTCATAACACCAAATACCCAAATCTGAATAACTATAGTCATTCTTCTGGAAAAAATGATGTTCCCTGAAAAAAGCAGCTAGTTAAGTTTGCACTCAAACAATCAAAAAAGTGCATTTTCTTTTTTTTCTTAAACCACTTTGTTGAGGTTTGATTGACATACAAACAAAAAAGTGCTTTTTCTTGAGACAATCATTGTACTTTGGTAGGAGCAGAAGTGCTTTATTTATATATTCATTTCCTCATCTAGAATATTAAAAAGACAAGTACTCCAGGGACAAGATTTAATGAAATTTAAAGAGTTTTACTACCTCCTCAAGGATTGGTGTGTTTTTGTTGGTTGGTTGGTTGGTTTTACTGCAAGTACATGATGGTGAAAAACATGATGACTACTAGTTTAGTTTGGAGCCACTGCTTCAGCTCACGTTAAGGTACCAGTGGTTTACCCACCGTTGCTTTTGTACCATGAGTGCAAATTCCAACTAAGACAAAAAAGCAAATGATGTGTTAGTAGTATTATTTTCATAATAGCGAAACTTATGAAAGTTTTGACTATGCAGACTTTCTTGAAAGTGTCTTGAGAACAACTGCTTTTAAATTGTTGCAGTCATTGGACTGTGATCATTTAAAAACTTTCACTTGACTTTTTGAGGACTTCTGAGAGATTTTCCTTATTCCTGGTGCCTGGGCCCTTGGCCTAGGCTCACACCCCCTCACCTTGCCCGGATAATACTCCAACCACATCTCGTGCAGGTGCCAGGCAGACCGTGCCAGTTCACCACATGCCCAGTCCAAGGGTCAGGGAACTGGCTGAAGCAGCCACTTTTCTAGTCCACACTGGACCTTCACAAGCGGTCTGCTCTGCATTGTCAGCATTTCCCACAGGAAAGGCTGTGTGTTTCCATCATGGCTTGAACAACATGGCCACCATGCCTCTGGTTTTGAGCCATGAGGTGATGTACTGCCTGAGGATTATAACTCATCCTACTTAGCTATCACTTTCAAATTTACATTGTAATAATGTATTTGTGCACATGTATGCCTCTCTCTACCTTTTAGAAAAAATTCCTTTAGAAAAATATGCAAAAAGTTTGCTTCTTAGGAAAAGTTGTCCAATACTAAAACCTAACTAGAATGCTGATTGGTTTTGATACCTGGGACACGGCAAAGCGTTTCCTGGGGAGAAACAAGTACTGAGGCTCAATGTGAGATACCTAAAGGAGCACAGGCCAGCTTTAAATGATCTCACCCGTCATATGCATAGGGAAACAGCACCTGGGGGATCGGCATCAGTGAAGAGTTTTTCATGGTGTCCCTTTGAGCTGCATGGGGGCTGTGACTCTCATGAACTTGAGATCTTGCTCTTAGCTTCCTGGTGGCTCAGTGACCACCTGGTATGGATTGAATTGTTCTCCTCCAAATTCATGTTGAAGCTCTAACCCTCAATATGCTTATATCTGGAGACAGGGCCTTTAAACAAGTAATTAAGGTTACATGAGGTCATGAGGGTAGGGCCCTAAATAGTAGGTGTGGTGTCCCTATAAGGAGAGAAGAGACACCAGGGATGTACACTCGCAGTGAAAAGGCCATGCAAGGACACGGCAAGAAGGTGGCCATCTGCAAGCCAAGGAGAGAGGCCTCAGGAGAAACCATACCTGCCAGCACCTTGATCTTGGACTTCCAGCCTCCAGAACTGTGAGAAAATGCCTTTCTGTTGTTTAAGCCACCCGTCTGTGATATTCTGTTATGGCATCCCTTGCAGACTAATTCTGGGAGCATAAAAGAAAGAAAGCAATCCAGGATAAACCCATGGGGCCTTTGCCTACTGATCCCAAACACTGCCTGTCTTCTGCCCCACGCCAGCCCTCAAGGCACTAGAAGTCTGGTTTGCACATCAGTAAACATGGGCCCATGTCTCCTTCGGGTACCCACTGGACTCCCTGTCCACATGTCACCCTGCTCCTTCACAGAGCTCCCTGGCCGATGGACACAAATATCTCCCTTGTGGCAAATGACCATGCAGTGTGTGCTCTGTATGCCTGGTGATGCTTTGGCTGGTTGTCATCAATAATGCTTTTTAAGAATAAAATAAGGAACTGGAGTTTGCTACCACATTTGTATTTGAATCCTTCCCCTCGAGCTCACACATTCTAAATAGGTGACTTGGAAACCTTGCTTCAGTGATAGAAGGAAGCTCTTCTGACCATGCCAGCCTGACCAGGACCAGGGTGCACTAATTGAACATCTAGGAGAATTTATTGGGTCCATGGACCACAGCAGGAGATGCCAGAAGGCCATGCTCAGGTGGAAGGGAGCTCGGCTCAGAGCACTATTCTAGCAGCTGAGAATAAGCTTTGTCTTCACCAGGGGAAAAAAACCCAAGACATACACAGACTTCTTGTCACCTTAAAAAATATATATATAGCATAAAAGCCAATCTACTCTCTTGGAGGAGAGCTTCTGGAAAGGCATTCATATACAGCTTTATATACACACGCACATCACGGGAAAAGTAGGCACAACTGAAAAATTTGAATCATTCACATTCTTGTATCTGAACAAGTTCTCAGAAGAGAAATAATCTCTTTTCAGGATGCCTACAAACAATTTATTTAATTTTCAAAGATAAAGGTTTGTTGTCATGTAGAAATAAGCCAGGAAAAGATGGTTTGCAATATCTTAAAGAGACGTTTTCCAGAGAGAATATTTTCCAAATGCCTTCTGGTTTCTTGACATCTCAGCTTAAATAGCTAGGCTACATTAAAAGAAATTGTTTTTAAGCTATAAACTCTACTCACTGTGTATTTACTGTTTCCTTTTTTCCTTTAATCTGCCTTCTTATTCCCCTCCCTGCTGTATTTACACACATATTTCCTTGCATGTCCTCATACACAGAAACACACACCTCATCATCTCCCTTCACGCTTCTTACATCACAGCAAACAAATTTACTGCTCTTTTTGCACTGCCAAGAGCTTCTCACAAGATGTTTGATGTAAAAAATTAATCACTTAATTTAGTGAAATGGTGATGCTTATTACCTTTGAGTAATTTTTTTAAGGGAAAGAGACAAAAGCTTATTTTGTCATTGGGCTGGAAATGAACATTCTCCAGGCATTTGCGCAGAGGGTGATGAGAGGAGGACTTGAGCGAGAGGCAACACCCATGAGCTTGACATAAGTCGTAAAGGTTGGTTTAAAAGAGCCTAAAGCTTTGGTGATAGAGGATTCATAATGAGCCTGAGGATGGGAATTAATATATTTTAAAATTTCTCTTATGAAAACCACTCTTCAAGAAGGTGTGGATCATAATAGATGAACACTACAAAAGTGGACCTATTTTCATAGGGCAGCGTGGGCGGTGGTGGTGAAGAAGGTGGGAGGACGGGGAAAGAACCAGTGAAGAGGGAGGTGAGAAGAAACTATTTTATGGTAGAAATAAATTAATAAAGTATTCCAAGGAGAATAAAAGCACCACAATGGTTAATAGATATTATTTGTTCCTATCCCACTTTGTACTAAACACGCATTTAAGGTACTGGTTTGAAAATCACTTAAAGCTCACTAAAGCACAAATCCCTCAATGTGGCTGTCACCACAGGGCGGAGTCTTCCTGTCTGGGTAGACAAAGCTTGATTTAGAGACACAGAGAAGCCTCCCCAGCATTTAGATGCAGGAGGGAGGTGGCATTCCACAGTCATGAGAATTAGTTCCTCAAAGAATCTGCTGCCCTAACGTGACCTCCAGCAGGAAATCCTTGATCAATGGAAAGAGTGCCAAGGGGCAGCTTCCGCAGAGCCACAGGAAGGAAGGAGAGTCTCGCTTAGAGTCACTGGTCGAAGATAAACTCAGTTCAAGGTTCATAATGTGTAAAAGCTGATAAGTTCTGGATTCCTTTCTGGTCTGGAGAAGGAGAAAAAAATTTAAAGCATTTATAAATATTTTGTCTCTTAGTGATATTTGTATAAATCCACAGATAATTTGCTTCCTCCTGAGCTGACCAGGTCAAATGAAATTTCAAATGCAGTGAGCATGTTTAGCCTGTTACACACTCCCAGTAAAAATTTTCTCATTTGGGGGAACTCTGAGGATCACATGCTCTGTGGGAGTAAATGGAAACACGACTAGTTAAACTTCTTAGGTACAATGATACTTGACTGACCTTAAAAGACACTTGAAATTGAAGAGGTAGATCTTTCTAAGCTCAAACCAAGTAAACCCTGGGTTCAGCTATCATGTGCAAAATTGTGTACTTTGATCTTCAACTAGTTAAATAAGCTTATCTGGCAACTATCAAAATATGAGAATTAAAGGACACAATCTTTTGGGGCCAGCCCGGTGGCGTAGTGGTTAAGTTCACAGACTCGGCTTCTGCCGCCCAGGGTTTGTGGGTTTGGATCCTGGGCGGAGACCTACACACTGCTCATCAAGCCATGCTGTGGCAGCATCCCACATACAAAATAGAGGAAGATTGGCACAGATGTTAGCTCAGGGACAATCCTCCTCAAGTGAAAAGAAGATTGGCAACAGATGTTAGCTCAGGGACAATCTTTCTCACCAAAAAAAAAAAAGACAGTCTTTTGCTGTTATCAGAAGTATCCAATATATGCATGTTTACATGGGAGAGACAGTTTAACTATTTCTAATGGGAAAATCTCAATGCCATTGCTACAGTTTCAAAGGAGTGGGGTTTTCCTCTGTGGGGGATCAGAATTGGCCACCTCAAAATATGTCTCTTTACCTTGATTATTTTCTCTGAAAGAAACTTTGACCTCTCCCCCACCTCCACTAACTGCCTAAAATAATTTAAGATAGAAGGCCTGTCCCCATGACAGGCCATCACGATAGATAACTCTGGGTATGGATACACTGGGAGGGTCCTTGCTAAGCCCATTCTTATCAAAGTTCTGTTTACCAAATATTTACATTTGTAAGGGAAATTTTCATTTGTAAAGGTATCTCCCTCTCTGTACTGGGAAGAAGGGGGGATGACCTCATTTCTAGAAACTTGTCAATGCCTTAAATCTGCATATTAACCTTACTCTTGTTTACTATGCTTTTCTGGTAATCTCCTGTAGCTGACTCCCCCCATCCCCAACATCCTCCTTTGTCTTTACCTGAATAAGCTGATTAAAGATGAGAACCTCCACCATTTGTTGAGAAACCCAGTTTTTCTGGGTCTCTCCCATGTTATAAAGCTTTGTTTGATTTTCTCCTGCTATTTGGTCTCATGTCAATATAATTTGTAGCCCAGCCAGAAAAGACCCAAAGTGGATAGAGGATAGTCTTCCTCCCCTTCACCTATTTCACAAGGGCTCTGCTCTACACCGTGTATGTCAACATTTTAATTTTGAAAAAAAAAAATGTTTGCCATATTCCCAAATCTGAATAACCATAGTTATTCTTTCAGCAAAGAAAAGTGAATGTAACAGAGTCCTTGTCATCCGTTCTATTGGATGCCAGGAAATACAATCAAAAGAAAAATGTGTTTCTTTTATTGATATTTTTTCTTTTTATTATGGTAATAATCATATTATCAATAAAGTGGTGATATTTTTCATATATTATGGTTAATATATGAATATACATTGAGTTAATTGAATGAATATGAACCATTGTGGTGTTTTTTCTCTTTTGAAAATGTTTTTACTTCATTTCTACCATATGGTGGTTCTTGCTTTTCACTTTCCCCCTTCCCTCTGTCTTTCCCTGTCTTCCCTCCTCCATCACCACTATTTATTATTTTCCTGCTTTTTTCCATACCTAGTAAAATTTGGTTATATTCTTGACATCATATAATCAATGATAACATTGTAGAGAATCTGGATCATATTACTTTCCTCTGAAGAGTAGGTAATTTTGTTCTGCATACAATTAAATTGCAAACAGATTACCTTGGTCCTGTAGGGCTTAGCTGTAGGCTTTGTTAGGATGACTGTCTTTCAGTTTTGCCTTAGTCAGAGGACATAGGCCTCAGTTTGGGAACATGGTCTTTACTCTAGTGATGGCCCTTTTGGGTTTTCAGTGGAAAGCCCAAGGTATTTCTCAAGCTCTTATAACTTGGCGGAATTCTAATTCCAATTTCCATCTCCCCAGAACCAGACAGCAGCTGAAATCTCTGCTCAGCTCTTTAGCCTCCCAGCAGCTGCTGTCTGCTGGGTTCTTTGGACTATCTCTTCATATATGCACGGTTCTGGAGTCAGCCCATGACTTGAAGGGAATTGGTGTGCAGATTGGCACTCTCTCCTCTGTGGCTCTCTCCTCTCCACCTCTCAGGACAGAGCTCTGATCTCCCTGAGCCCAGTGTGACTGACTTGTGCTTGAGCTCTATCTGCCATGGGCCACAGGGACTGGGAGATGCCCTCAAGGGAAGTTAGTTCAATGGAGAGCTCACCTAGTTCACTTCCATTTCTTCAAGGATTGTGTCCCTACCAATTCTACTTTTGGTTGCTCTCCAGTGTATTCAAACTGTTGCTTGTTTTTTATATTTTTTCTAGCGTTTATAATTGTTATCAGCAGGAGGGTTAGTTCAATACAAGCTCTTCTTCCATTACCAGCATTGGAACCCCTACTTCTGATGTTAAAGAACAGAGCAGAAGTCAAATTTAATCCTACTTGATGCTGTGCTTCCAACCTGATTAGTTAGCAAATAGATTTTCTGTTTAATTTCCTGAATCATAAATATAGAGTATCGTTCTGTTTTCTTAAAGCATCAATACAATGTATTAGACACAGGGTGTAAATAAGCAAGGTTATTTTAAGATCAAATGTTTTGATTCACAATGTACTTTTAATTAAAATGGATTTGCCTTTTAAAGAGAAACTTATTCCTGATTTCACATTTTCATTTTCAAAGAGAGGGCTTGTACAATTTTGTTTCCACCTCTGAAAGATGGGTATGAGGAACAAGAAGTATAGAGGCACACATGTATGTCCAACTACTGTGGGCTAATGATAAACTTAAAAAAAAAATTTTACGGTGGTAAACTACACATAACATAAAATTTACCATCTTAACTATTTTTAAGTGTGCTGTTCAGTGGCATTAAGTACATTCACTTTGCTGTGCTACCACCATCACTATCCATCCACAGAAGTATTCTCATCTTGCAAAACTAAAACTCTGTACCTATTAAACAAAGACTCCCCCTTCCCCCAGCCCCTGGCAACCACCATTCTACTTTCTGTCTCTGTGAGTCTGACTACTCTATATACCTCACATAAGTGGAATCATATGGTATATGTCCTTTTGTGACTCGTTTATTTCACTTAGCATAATGTCCTCAATGTTCATCCATTTTGTGGTATATGTCAGAATTTCCTTCCTTTTTAAGACTGAGTAATATTCCATTGTATGTATATACCACATTTTGTTTATCCATTTATCTGTCGATAGACACTAAAGTTGCTTCCATCTTTTGGTTATTGTGAATAATGTGGCCGTGAACGTGGGTGAACAAATATCTCTTCAGGTTCCTGTTTTCGATTTTTCTGGGTATATACCCAGAAGTGAAATTGCTGGATCATATGGTAATTCTATTTATAATTTTTTGAGGAACTGCTATATTCCTTTCCATAGTGGCTGCACCATTTAACATTTCCACCAGTAGTGCACAAGGGTTCCAGTTTCCCCACATCCTCACCAATATGTGTTATTTCCTGTTCTTTTGATAGTAGCCATCCTACTGGGTGTGAGGTGGTATCTCATTGTGGTTTTGATTTGCATTCCTTTAAAATGATAAACATTTTGCTTAATTGCATTATTGTTGGCTTAACAACATACTTTAATTACAAGTAAATATATAGGTTATTAACATGTACATACTATTTGGGAAAATATTTTATATTTTAGAAAATCTAACAACAGCAAATATATATATTTTTTTGTGTGAGGAAGATCAGCCCTGTGCTAACATCTGCCAATCCTCCTCCTTTTTTGCTGAGGAAGACTGGCCCTGGGCTAACGTCCGTGCCCATCTTCCTCCACTTTATATGGGACGCCGCCACAGTATGGCTAGCCAAGCGGTGCATCGGTGCGGGCCCAGGATCCGAACCGGCGAACCCCGGGCGCCGCAGCGGAGTGCGCGCACTGAACTGCTTGCGCCACTGGCCAGCCCAACAGCAAACATTTTTTGATTACCCAACATGTGCCACATGCTGTGTAAAATGTTTAATATGTGATATCTTACTTTGTCTTTGCTGTTATCCTTGAGATAGATACTATCATTTTATCCATATTACACATGGGAAACTGAGGTATAGAAATTCAGGTTCTTTCCCAGAGTCACACAGGTAAGGAATCAAAACCAGGGATTTCAACTCCAGATTTCAAAAGTTTAGACCAAAGAAGAGTGTTAGGAGGATTGTGAAAGAAACCTTGGCATCTCTTCATTTCGAAGCTACTTTATCAGAAACCTGCGTTCTGCAGACTTGGTCATGTTCCAGGACTCTTGTTGAAGTAAGAATCTTAGCAAAGGACTTTTGCTCCCCTCTCATGGGTAGTGAGGGCCTAATAGTGAGTATGGTGGAATGTCAAGTCACCGGTATCTTCCCTCATCAGGAAGGTTCATGGGAAAAGAGACGTGAGAGTCAGGATTCTCCCATGAGCAGGCTGGATAGTTTTCATTTTATTGGTCCTCTGAGGAATGCCTTTTTGGGGTGAAACTTTGAAATTCCATATTGTAAATGTCCTTCTCTGGGCCTGGTTTTGCATGTAAGAAAATAATACAATTTTGTGGGGCTGTGGCCTAACCCTTTCCCCACTCATGTTCCCTGTTTGGCTTTTTCCATTCTATTGATTCACATTCTGCTTGGCTATTTTGTTTCTTCTACACGTTTGGTCTTTGGACCGCTATAAAAAAAAAAACTAACCAGCTGACCCAAGATCACACAAATTCTATCATTTAAGAGTAACCATAGGGTACATTGTGCTAGAAATAACTTGGTTAGATGTAGTGCCTCCTCTCAATGATTTGAAACTTAGACAACAATATAAAAGAATGAATCAAATGTGTTTTGGAAAATGCGGTGAATGAGCCACGTGGAAAATGCAGCCAATAAGCTACCAGTAATTGTACCTAAATAGGGTAGAACGCCCCCTTCCTCCACCACGTCCAGAGCCTTCCTTGTGGATGCAGCAGGTGTAATGTGGAACTTTGAGTCCCGTGACAAGAATCTTTTTTGACTTGGTTTTAAAAGTCAATATCATTTTCTGCAACTTCCCCATTTTTGTCAGTGTTACTTCCTGTTTCTTAAGCCTTCAGACTAGGAATTTTAAATCTTTTTTGGCATGGGGACTTTACTTTAAGTTCTCATATTCTATGGGATACCAAGTTGTATTGATTTTTCTTTTTTTCCTTTGAACTGCCTTTGTTATTCTCTACTCTCCTGACACCACTCTTTCCAAGACTTGACTAGTCCAGGCCTGGATTATGGCAGCAGTTTGCTAGCTAACTACCTTCCTCTTGCCTCCCCTGTACATCCTCATAGTGCTGCCAAATCAAACCTTCCTTTCACGCCATTGTCCCAACAAAGAGTCTTTCTTCTGTTCTTTCTCTTCCTTCCTTTTTTCTTTTTATAAGCATTTATTGCTTCCCTAAAATGAATACAACTTCTGTAAAAAGTTTTGTCCCATGTAGTCTCACATTTTCCCACTGATTCCAACTAATTTCTCAGTATCTCCTAATCCGGGTGTCCCATCTGATTCAGTGTGTCTTCTCATTGTCCAGTGGGCATTGCCTTTGTTCATCACGTCTTCCTGCTATACTCCAGGGCAGAGCTGACGATTCTTCTTAAGGATACTTTAGTCTTTATTGATCTTTCACCCATTTGAACTTCTGTAGCCACACAAAATTTAACTCTCAGTCTTTTATTCTTTGCTCCTTTTGGTTAATCTTAAATCTTTGCTAGCCTTGTTAAGAGTCATTTATTTGTCAATTATACTTCAATAAAGAAATAATTGATTAACTTTAAAAAGTCATTTATTTCACTTCTGAATATTCACAAAGTTATAGGTGCCCCTTGATAAATGCGTGTTGGCTGATTGTCTAATTTATCTGTGTAATTTGGGCCCTTTAGGGTTCTTGATAAGATATTCATTTGTTAAAAATCTTTACAGTATCATAGGCATTGTTCTAGGTACTGAGAACAGAGTGGTTATCAAGAGAGGATACACAAAAACCAGGAATGTCTCTCCATCTAGGTTTCAGGAAGAACAAGAACAGTTCACAGAGCCAAGCTGCAGGGAGTTGCCCTGAGACTGGAAATTTATTCAGGTACAATGATAATATACCGTTTGGTTGCTCCCTAAAAAACAGGAGTCTGTTGTGCTAAGCTTTTAGCACTACTGCCTTTGATTAATCACTTTCTTGACCTCATAGACCCCTGCTTATTCATGATTTCTGCATACTCGTCACTTATCCTTTGGCTTCTGCACACTGACTTCTCTGAGTTTGTTTGCTTTCTTGCCTTCACACAGAAATTCCCCAAAGAGAATGTGATGAGTTCAAATTGGTTGTTACTTTCCCTACTAGTCACAGTGCTCATTCTAGGACCCTCTTACAGATTGCTAAGCCTACACTGGCAACTCTTGGGCCAGGCATCACCTTTTGTTACCCCACAAAGGGCACAATCTGCTCACCATGAGACAAAAGCCAGTCATCAAGAGGCAAGATGGTGGCAGAGAAAGGACATTTTATTACAGCTTGCTAGCAAGAGGGAAGATGGCGACTAATGTCCAAAAGAACCATCTTAAAAGAGGCACAGAATCTTGAAGAAGTTATATAGGCCAGTGGGTTACAGGTGAGGGGGTTAGGAAATGTTGACCCTCTGGTGTTACAGACTGGGAGTGGCCACACCAGATAGACTCTCTGCCTGGGGGTCATCACATTCCTAAGGAACTCAAAAGAACAAAGTTATCCTCTTATCGCAACTGGGAGGTATATGCACAAGCAGGGGTCATAAAATCTACAGAGCAGTTAGATCTCTTGGAGGGTGCCTATCCAGCTGGGTTAGTTAGTCAGAGGTCATTCAAATTTACAATATGGCTTCCCTTACGTCATCCTTATGTTGAGCCGGTATCACTTTGATCCACCCATGATCAAGGCTGCTTAAAAAGATATTCATTTATTATCTAAGAATCACTAAGTTTTGCCCTCTAAGGCCTAAGAAATGGGAGACACTGCCAAAAGACAGTGTAATTTGAAGGCACTTCAGTTCCCTTTAGTAAAATCTGTAAATATCCAGCATCTAGAAAAGTACCTAGACTATAGTAAGTGTACAATATGAATGAAATTAGCTCATTAAACTATATCTGGAAGCAGTGTTCATATTTTCATCTTAATGCTACATGTGACATTGACTTGATCCTAAATCAATTTTATAGTCTTATTTGAAAAAAGTTCCAGTCTATACAAATTAAGGAAAGCCACAAATATTCCGATGTACTGTTACTTCATTGGTTCCCATCAAATGACACTGCGTGTCAACTACTCAGTGTTGGGTCAAATAGTTAATATTAAAAGTTCCAGGGCCGGCCCTGTGGCGTAGCGGTTAAGCTCACGCCCTCTGCTGCTGGCGGCTCGGGTTCAGATCCCGGGCGCGCACTGACACACAACTTGTCAGGCCATGCTGCGGCAGCATCCCATATGAAGTGGCGGAAGATGGGCACAGATGTTAGCTCAGGGCCAGTCTTCCTCTGCAAAAGGAGGAGGATCGGCATGGATGTTAGCTCGGCTGATCTTCCTCACACACACAAAAAAAAGATCCATAAATTTTATTAAACTATTTACAGAAAAGGAACTAGCTTTTATTTTTGAGTTGTTGAATACCCTGCACTGAATCTATTTCATTATTTCCCTCCTTTATAAAATTGGTCATTTGATTCTAAATTTACTTCAAACATTTTATTCTAGGCTTAGACAATTTTCCCATAATGAAAATTGTTATGATCTTATTGATTGCCCATGAAATAAAGCCTTTTCTAAGGTTCTTTAACCTTGCATGCAATGTTTTGATCACTTCTATAAATTTTCCTGTAGTATAGCCATAGCATTGTAAAAGCTGGGCAACAAGTATAATTTCAACCATAGGCAGGAATTTTATTGTGCTAGCCTAAAATGTGAATGTTGAAAGAAATCAAATCCAGTCAAATCACTTTACAGTCTTTCTTAAGTGTTCTGTCAGCCTGGATAGTAGTCTGCCCTACTCAGTCACAAAATCATTTGCCTCGCCAGTCAACAACTTGACCCCTCAGTTGCTGTACTTCCTTTATTCTTTGAGTAAGCTACTTTTTTTTTTTTAAATTTATTTGTTTATTTCCCCAAAGCCCCAGTAGATAGTTGTACGTCATAGCTGCACGTCCTTCTAGTTGCTGTATGTGGGACGCGGCCTCAGCATGGCCGGAGAAGCGGTGCGTCGGTGCGCGAACCCGGGCCGCCAGCAGCGGAGCGCGTGCACTTAACCGCTAAGCCACGGAGCCGGCCCGAGTAAGCTACTTTTAAAGGACATCTGTATCATGGAATCAGGGACTCAGAGAGCTTCCTATTCTTCATTGGCATGAACATAAGTGTAATAAAGCATTGAGAAATACATTAATACACAGACCTAACAAGTGTGTTTATACACACATTCTTAGCAGCTTGCATCATTCAAGAACATTTTGAGAGAGGTTATCAGTGAACTGGAAATAAAATATATCAAAGTGTAGATGAGCATAAACTCTGTACCTCTCAATAGTAAGAAAATGGATTGAAACTGAGGAAAATATTTGGAGGGTTTTTTTTTTTTAATTTTTATTTATTTATTTTTCCCCCAAAGCCGCAGCAGATAGTTGTCTGTCATAGCTGCACATCCTTCTAGTTGCTGTATGTGGGACGCGGCCTCAGCATGGGGGGAGAAGCAGCGCGTCGGTGCACGCCCGGGATCCAAACCCGGGCCGCCAGTAGGGGAGCACGCGCACTTAACCGCTAAGCCACGGGGCCCGCCCCAGAGGGTTTTAAGCTATATGTGTGACAACAGACCTAGGTCTGTCTGGCCTTTTTAATTAAGGAGGAGAGTATCAGATGTTCACCAACACTTTCTACAACATTCCTAATACTTGGCAAAGTTCTATTATTAACATGACACAGATTTAACTGTCACTGCTATTGATTACATTCGACGAATACATATCTCTTAAAACCCTGAAGCTGAGACAAGTCTTTTGCTACTTAAAGGTAACCTAAAACATAAAAGGGTAATGCTAGACATCATGGCTGATTCATCATTTTCCTGTTTTTAGCGGAATACAAAGTGATGATGAAGAGGTTATTCTTCAAAACATCAGCTCCTTAATATTTTTCAAAACACTGAGAAAATTAAGCTTTTTGAATGATAGAAATTTAAATAGAGCATTGCATTGAATAGAGCATAGGTTGTCGTTTTGACAGGGGTGTGCCTGAGTAATGGGTTTTATAATGAACAGATGCTAGAGCAGAGCACATAATAACACACATAGACACACAGAACCTTCAATTTTACAAAGGTACAGTTGAAGCTATTGGAATGATTTTAATTCTCCAAATTGTTTTGTTGGCCAGATTTTCAAAATTTACTCGCCAAGACAGCTAGCACAAATGCCTCAGAAAGATTTTTAAGTTTGGCCATTGGCCAGTTTGCCTTTAGTATCAGGACTCAACTCCTGACTTTTTAGACTTCCTCGCATTTTCTCATGTTTTGTGCATGTGCTTCCATATACTTCCACTCCAACTTCTGAGGCTTCCCAGTGAGTGATGGATAGTACCTTTATTTCTGCCTGCCTAAGCATAAGAAAGGAATCCTTGATTTCAAATTGTGCGTAAATAGGCTGCTGCTTAACTGATTTTTACCTTTTTAAATATAAGTGCCCTTCTGACGATATTATTCAGACCTACCACACATTAGAACTCACAGACATAACAATGATATTTTATATGCTCATATGAAGTCCCGAATCATTAGCTTAATTGTACTCTTAACTTAGTGGTCATGATCTTGAATGTCAGTTTAAGTTCTCTGAGGTCCTGTTTCTCAGTATGTATGCTGGGAATCAAAATATTATGTCCCATAGAGATTTTTATTGGAAAAGCGTTACAAATGCTGTGTAATATACAGTGATATCATCTTCATTTTTCACTGTACCTCAAGAAACTGTGTGAGTTCTGAACATGGTTTGGTTGTTGTTAATGTGAATAATATTAATTTCTTTTCTCTGAATCAACAGAAAGCTACCTAAAAGAATAGGCTGTTGGGCAGTTTTTAGGCTGAATAAGCTAAATCTCCTCAGCCTCCTGAGGACTTACTTGCTCCTGCAGTGAGACCAAAGGGCTCTATTACACTTCAGTAATAAAAAGCATGCACGATTCATTAAGAATATAGACAAGGCTTTATGTTATATTTATTTATTTTCCAGCTTGTACAAACTGGATGTAGAAGCATAAACATAGTACATTTCTACCATTTTCAACAAAAATATAACCAATATGTACAATTATTGTATTAAAAATACAAAAGGGATACAGACTCCACCAATGTCTTTCTAAAAGACATACAGGTACAAGTAGTATCAAAAGTATGAGGAAATCACCAGTTAATTGTACATTCTGCACTTGACATCACAGAGCGAACTGAGATTAGCAGTCCTATGTTCTACAATTACTTAATGCTTAGATAACATTTGTGCAACTTGTGGTAGAGCTAAATTTCTTTCTTTCTGTATGCACATGAGGTCCATAACCTATATAATAAAACTGGCAAATAATGCATATTACATGTAAAATTACAAATGCATAATTGACAATGTAATATATAAGCAAGTAGACAAATGCCATGATACAGAAGAGAATTATTAAATAAAGCACTGACATTGTTTGATACAGTGAAAAAACACTGCAATTTGACTTTTAAAATTTGAAGCTATTTACGTTTATCTACTGATCAATATGATCAGCTGAATTTAATGGAAAAAAAAATCCAAGACCAGCAGTTCCTCACATTTGAGTACTACTCGGATTGGCAGCCTTCACTTTTCCGGAGTCTGTGCAAAAACAACACAAAAATAGAGTGGAGGGGTCATTTCAGTCATTATAGGGTTAATAGCAGCTGTGAGCAGGTGGTTGCTACACTTAGGCCTTCTCTATCCATAGCGTCCATAAAGCCACCTAGAGGCTAGTCTTTTGTGACTAACCCACCTTGCAAAGGCTGGCATATCTAACCAGGTTTTTGATCTTTTGATCTTTTATCACGTTAAAGGCTTGTTTATTCCCTAATGCCAATTCAATAAAGGGAGGCTGTCTTGAAAGAGCAGTATTAACAGCTGGCATTAGCTCCAACATCCCAAGCTGCTTTCACTGCAATGCTATCCAGTTATAAATGTTTCTCTTTAAAAACAAACAAACAAAATCCCTAAAACTAAATTAACAAAAATCAAAGAAACATAACTTAAAAATGGGGTTTGCCATCCATCTCAATGGAGCAGAACACGCCCTCAAATGACACTGTCCTGCACTCCATAAGGCTCAGACACAGGACACAAGAGTCCTATTTCCCTCCCCTGGCCATGTGCAAACAGTTTTACAGAAGAACCCCACCCACTGGGGAAGGAGTGGATGAGGTGTCTTGGTATCTAAGTAATTGGCTAACATTTTATACTTCCAGGATAGGGCACTTCACGGGTGAGGCCAGAAGGACACGGAAAGACAAGGTCGAAAGCCAGGTCTTCCCCTCTTCTTGGTGTGGCCACACCCTGTCCTGCATATTTGGTTTTTTACAATTCCAGGCTGGCAACCCTACTTAAAGGTTCAAAATAATACTGTAATCATTAAATGGATATAACATTTACTCTCTGAACACAATCTTTAAACTCATTAAGAAAAAAAAAAAAGGAAGACATTGTAAACAAGTGGACAAGCACTGTACTCGAAGGATTTCATTGTTTTTCTTTGTCTTCCTTGGTGGGTTAAAGGCCCCAAGTAGTTCAATGGCTAGCTTTTCTCATTATCCCAATGAGACGAAGTGCTAGGACTGGATTGAAATCTAAAAGGAAGATTTTTAAAAATCCTTCCAGGCATTGAGAAGTGCAGCCAGAGTGAATCATCTTGTCGTGATGATCTTGGAATTTGGAATGATACTGTGTGATGTGGCAGGCAGCAACAGTGGGAGCTTGAAGATTGCTGCACTGTGCATTTCAAGCAACAAAGTCTGAAAAGTGCCAGGGCAATTTCTTCACAGTATTTCACATGCAAAGGGGAAAGGAAGAAGGGGAGAAGAAGCCCCATGCTGCTTTTAAGGCAGGGAAGGAGGCAAACTGGTCCACCATCCTCAGAATGTGAGTTCCAAGGCTCCAATGCTAGGGACGTCTTCTTGTGCTCTCCTTTTAGGTGGCTAACTCTGGATGCAGAAAAGCCTATGCCTCAAACAGCAGACACTTGTTCATCTTCTGAAAACACAACCAGGAAAGGAAAAAAAAAAAAATGAATGAGCAAGCAAGTTGTTTCTTGTGCTTAGAGAGAATACATTCACTGATGTGCTCAATAAAAATGCCATAGCTATTTTTTTAAGTATAGTTCACTTAAAATACTTGCCTTTTTTTCTAGTTAATGACTAATATTAAAAAAGTTTATATATGATGCATATCTTTAAATATATAAACAATATAAAAATATATACATTGTATATTAATTGAAAAGTTGATAATTCATTGAAAAAAGTTATAAAATAGCATGTGACTTTTATAATATATACTCACATACACATAAAAAAGTCTAGAAGGATATAAAACAAAATGTTAATAGTGGTAATCTGCAAGTAGCAAGTTTATAAGTAACTTTCATTTATTGTATTTTGCTTTTTTCTATAATGATTATTTGTGTAATTTAACATGTAAAACTCAAAAAATTAAAAAAAGAAGGGGAAGGGGCATGATCTCTCTTCTCATTCTTATTCCAGCATGGCCAGGTAGATTTGTAGAAAGAAGTTGAAAAAGTTACAGAAAAGTGTATTTTTTTTTTAATCAGACTTTCATTGGGAACTCACTAAAAGTCCAAATAAAATATTTCCACAGGGCCGGCCCCGTGGCTTAGCGGTTAGGTGCGCATGCTCCGCTGCTGGTGGCCTGGGTTTGGATCCTGGACGCGCACCGACGCACTGCTTCTCTGGCCATGCTGAGGCCGCATCCCACATACAGCAACTAGAAGGATGTGCAACTACGACATACATCTATCTGCTGGGGCTTTGGGGAAAAAAAAAAGGAGGAAGATGGGCAATAGATGTTAGCTCAGAGGCGGTCTTCCTCAGCAAAAAGAGGAGGATTAGCACGGATGTTAGCTCAGGGCTGATCTTCCTCACAAAAAAAAAAAAAAAATATTTCCACAGAAAATTTTGAGAATTAGGAAAGAAATCCAGCCATTACACACTTTATTACATGTGACCCCCTCTGCAATCTTTGGTATTTCTTAACCCTAAATTTGGAACTCTGACTATAAAATAGTCTTCGTGTAATATATGGCTAAAGACACAGCTGATCAGTGTTAAGAAAACCAAATGCCTTGGAAAGCTTACAGGCAGCATAAGTGAGCACATCTAACTTTACAGTTTTAAGAATGCATATATACCATCCTCCTCAGTGGAAAACCCTTGAGACTGATAGGGGGCAAGGCGCGGGTCACACTCATTAGGTTTATGCCACTGCGGTTTGTTCACTGGCCTGCCGCTCGCCGGATGCCCATGTGGCTGCTGCGCGGGGGAAGGCCCAGCTGTGTCAGCGGGTCGGGGGACCATCCGAGATCTCTGAAGCGCCACGTTGTAGTCTGGAGGTTTCCTGGCTGGATGGGAATGTCCTTCTGGAAAGTCAGTGATGGGGATTCCAATATAGCCTGGAGGGGTGGGCGGGGGCTCTCGATACCTGCCCTCCTTTCGTGCTATAATCAAGACAGTGTACCAGCCATTAAAAATTTTGTGGAAGAAGATTTCATGCCATAAATGTTTATACAAAATTATAAAAATAATTATTAAAACAGCACACATAGTGTAACAGCAATATGGTTTTGTGTGGTATGGGGGAGAGGTGGCAGATATGATAGGTGGGCAAATGGATGTCAACTAAATCAAATATTCACAATGGTTATCTCTGTGTGGCAAAATAACTGGTGAGAGAAGCTACTAAGCAATCTAAGTACCTTTAACTTTAAACAGACTACTTCAAAACTTGTCTTTAGCTATAAAATAGTCATAAGGTTAACACTTAACCCTTGGGTTTATTGGAAAGATTAAGCAAAGAGATAACATAAAAGGTACCCAGTACAATGCCTGGAACATGTTAGTAGTACCTGGTACACGTTCCTTCCTTTCTCCCTGCCCCAGGGGCAAGGTAGGCTGTTCCATCCTTGCAGGGCATTTACCCTTATCAGGCAGAGAATCAATTCCACATTACTTTCAGGTCTTGGGCCTCACTTTGGAAAATAGTGAATTCAAATAAATTTAGAAAAATAGTACAAAAAGTGATGCAAATTGAAAAATTCTCAAACTATGTGTAAGGTATGTATTTTTCTTACAATTCTTTTATTAATGTTCAGAATTAGAACATGAAATCTGTAAAGGCAAGTAAAATAAAAGTTTTATTTTCTTGAACTTTCTAGACTCAACTGTTAGGAACTAAAAATCATTTTTCTTTCTTTTACAATAAAAATTCTGGGTATTAGTTTGCTAAAACAAAGTCCTTTAAAAATTGCAACCTAAGAATAGGTATTAACTGTTCTCTCCTTATTCATCTTGAAAGAATATTAAATTTGACATCTACGCATGACTTTTTACATGGTAAAATAACTACAATTTCCCTAGTAATAAAAGTAATGTTTGTAATGATTATACTCCAGAATTTCTGACTCTATGTCCTATAATGTATTCCTACACTTCAGTTATACAGATGTTGAATATGCCATAGAAAATCCAACCTGATAGGATTGAGGGAACATGAGAGACTTCACAATAGAAACAGCAGCAGCAAAGCAAGAGCATCTTTCAAATACTTAGGAATTACTATCTAGGGACTGTTCTAAGTGCTTTCCATAGATTTCCTTTAATCCTCACACCAACTGCATTAGTAGAAATTATTAAGCTCATTTTACAGATGAGGAAACAGACAGTTTAGTATGTTGCCCAATGTCACAAAGCTAGGAAAGTGGCAAAACAGAGAAGCAAGCCTCAATCTGCCTCACTCCTGAGCTCTGACTCACCACATCAACTCTGAGCGCCTCTCCCTTGTTCTGTCTGTCGTGTGCAGAGAGGATGTATTTAGCATAGAAAGAATGTGTCTGTACAACAAAAATCAGTAGAACCTTTTTAAATATGCCAAGTATAAAATTCTAAATACAATTCAAGGAAACAAAATAGAATAAAACATTTAAAACAGTTCCAACTAAACAAAAATTCTTCCTCTAGAGAGAATGGCCATCCTTCCTGATAATTTTCATGTGAAATGATCAATATTAGACCACATTGGGCCGGCTCTGTGGCTTAGCGGTTAAGTGCGCGCGCTCTGATGCTGGCGGCCCGGGTTCGGATCCCGGGCGCGCCCCGAGGCACCACTTCTCCGTCCAACGCGAGGCCGAGTCCCACGTACAGCAACTAGAAGGATGTGAACCTATGACATACAACTATCTACTGCGGCTTTGGGGGGAAAAAAATGAATAAATAAAATCTTTAAAAAAAAAAAAAAAAAATATTAGACCACATGATATCCATAATGATAACCTAATGATCCTGGTAGCTAAGATGTGTTGAATGTTTACTATGTTGGAAGATATTTATATGTACCTGACCACAGAACCTGGGCTCTTAACCACTACTCAGTTTGAAATCCTGAATGCACTGCTAATTTGGAAGCCCTATATAGCAATGGGTGGGACAAAATGAGACGAAGACCCACAAACACATAACTTTACTTTTGAATAAGTTAGATTAGAGCCACGATCCAGACATGACAAAGCTCTCCAATAAGCTTACCAATAAGTCCCTTCGCAGTACTTGATGTCACAGCTATGTGGGCAGGCATGGGAACAGGTTTGGTTTCTTCTGTGGTCACAGATGTTATGCTGCTGCTTTCAGCCTCAATGGAAACATCTTTCCCACCCCTTCGCTTTATTGTGCCTGTGTCACCTTCTGAGTCTTCTCCCCAGTATCCTGTGGAAGATGCCCAGCTTGCCCGGGATTGGGCTTGTTCAAGACTCTCTCTACTTTGATTTTGCCTGTTATACTTTGTGCTATGATCAGAAAACATAATTTGGTCCATATGGCTGCTTGAGGCCCATAAACCTGTGGGATCCCCTGAATAATCAAAATGAGTGTGCCCGAATGGAAGCGTTTCCCAGCTTCTCTGGTGCTGGATGGTCTGTATATTATCATGGGAACCACTTGAGCACGACGTCCAGCTCCCACGGCCACTATCAGCAGCATCGAGGGAAGCGCGATCCCCCTGGTCTTGGGAAAGTTCTTCTGTGCTTGGAGAAGAAATTACTGTAGCTGTAGCATATAAGCCCCGACTCTCAGACATTGGTGCATAGGACCTAAGTGGTCAAAAGAAATGAAAAAGAAAATAAAAAAACAAAAAGAAAAAGCAAGATTATTAACTAATAAACCTATGATAAAACCAAAATACTTTTTCCTAAAAAGGTGGCTTTCTTTCATCCCAGGAAGAGGATGAAAGCACCACTGAATTGCACTACAGTGGCCAGTTCCAACAAGTCCAGTTTTCTCACCTTATCATTACCATAAAACAAATATAGAGGGGGGGAAGAACAATTACTTATAATAAAGGAAAATTTTCCTTACAAGGCTCAATATAATCTGATTATTTCAGGAAGACAGCTCATACAAAAGAACTGAGATATATCCTAAAGTCACCCTCTGCCATCAGCACAGAACAACTATGTTCCAATAAAGAATAAACCTAACTTGAAAAGCTGTCTGCACAACAAAAACAGCATGGTACTTAATAATCTAGAAATTGTCAAAATTAGACCTGGGATGGGAGAAAATTTCTTAGGCATTATGTAAAATAAATAGAAATACACATCTAGAAGAAAGGACTCATTTTTAAAAGATGGAAGAAGGAATGTAAAGAACACTAAAGAAAAGCCGCCTACCCTAAGCTGTACTGATCGGGTTCAATCATGGTCCGCCTTTCCATCCTGCCCACACCTAGGTTTGTTTCCACAATGCTGACAGAATGCCTCTGGCGCCTCTCGTCATGCAGTGAGACTGGCACTGAGTCAAAGGAAGAATTGCTGACTATACTGGATCGTGAAGAAATTTCACTGTGACCAGAATCTGAAAAATTATCCACAGTACCACTGGGAGCCAAAGTATAGCCTGCATGGGAAATACAAGCATATTAATTAGACACTGTAGGTTTATAACACAAAACTGAAGTCTACCGAATAGAAACAAGAACAAAATGGAGGCCAAAGAGATCACCACTGAAATGGGGGGAAAAAAACGTTTTACTTGTGGAGACCAGGTGACTGAGATAAGGTAAATTTTTACTCAAATGAAGCTTAACTTCCTTAATGAAAGTTTAGAGAGGAAAAAAGAAAGCATTGTTATATGAGCCAGGAAATGATACAGGTATGATGGCACTACTCGACTAGTCTTAGCTCCCTTAAATATAAACTACACTACTATTAGTTTATATAAAAGAAACTATGAAGAATAACTATGATCAGATTTAAAAGTACGGTTTTTTTTTTTTTTTTAGGGGCTGGCCCCGTGGCTTAGCGGTTAAATGCGTGCGCTCCGCTGCTGGCGGCCCAGGTTCAGATCCCGGGTACGCACCAACGCACCGCTTCTCCGGCCATGCTGAGGCCGCGTCCCACATACGGCAACTAGAAGGATGTGCAGCTATGACATACAACTCTCTACTGGGGCTTTGGGGGAAAAAAAATAAATTAATTAATAAATAAAAAATAAATAAATAAATAAAAGTATGGTTTTGTTTCAAACTGCGAACGAAGTCAGTAATCTTGTGTTCAACGGAGTTTTCAGTTTTTAAAACTTTATAGCATAGAATAATTCAACTGGAAATATCTGTATTATACTTTTAAGTGGATATATAAGAAATAAGACCTTCAGATTTTTGCCATTTGATTTTTCAACATTAATAATATATTGGATAACTCACATAAAAGCCAATTGTTTTCAAGGATGTAATGTGCAAAATCTCCATTTTCTCCCTAGACCATCACTATGTCTAAGTAGATGTCCATTTTTTGGCCTGAAGGACCCTTAATTCTCCTTTGTTGCTACAAATAATTTTGAAAGTCACAAAGAAAGAGAGGCATGTCTTGATATTTTTAATGAAAAAATCCAAATCTTCTTTCTCTGTACTCCTTTTATTTTATGTTATTAAGGATCTCATGTTACTTAAAATACTGATTTTATATGAATGTATGTATGCAATGCAAATTTTTCAATGCCACTTACCTAATAAAAAATTAAATCTAGAGCACCTAAATGTTGCTAAATTACTCTCTTAAATAGTACTTCCCCATCCTTTCAGTAAATTGTTAATTCCTGATTTATTTTTTAAAGGTTGCATAGGTCTTGATAAGATTTAATGTGTTCATCTATGAAATGTCTTTTCATAAATCACACTGCAAGTTCTGACAGACAAGATTTAAAACCTTCCCTGAACTATCTGCTCAAAAAAAGTCTCTAGAAAAATAATCACTTGGATGGAGCACTTGACATTTGGAGGAATTCTCCCATTTTCCTTAACTAATGAGATGATTCCTCTCTTTCCCACCCCGTTTTTGGTTCTATAACCCCACCTATCCCATAGGTCCGTGGTGCATTGTTATTCTTGTTACTGTTCTCACTTCCAAGAGAAGAGGAGGAACTGGTTAAGTCCAACTGCCCGGAGCCAAAAGATCTCAGCTGATTGCCACTGCCACCTAACAACAGGATGAGAAAAGAATTTAGATACATCCATTTAACAAGGACAGTAGAGACTGATACCCACATAAAAAGCACAGATGTCTGAACTATATAAAAAGTAAAGTAAAGCAGAAAATGTATTTGTTGTGTCAGTGAAATCTAACAATTTATTAATCTTTTTTGGCCTTCTTTTAGGGAAAACTGTTTTAGCTTTTATTATTGGCTTATACCCCCCCCCCATTCAATTGAAGGGTAGGAGGAGAAAGTAACTGGGAGGGTTAGGCAGCAGAAAATTATCTATTATTTTAATATAAGAAAGCATCAATGTAAGGAAGAGAGTCTGATTGCCTATAATTTAATCTCTTTAAAAATAAAACAAGATAGCAACAAAAAAGGTAATCAAGACCCATGTTAATACGATGAAAAAATAAATCAGGAAGATGTTAGTTTTTCTTATATTTTTAAAGCCCTCTACTCTGTAATTAATGTTAAATACTCATATTTAGTTAGACCAACTTTTAATATAAAAATCATTTCCACACTTACAATCAATTGTAAACTTAAACATATTTTTTAAAAGGCCTCATATAGTTGTAAGTTTAACACTATTTACTATAAGTACAATATTAAAAAATACTAAAATTCTTCCAAATTTATAAACTGAGGGGGAAAAAAATCCATTGGGCGTTATATATTAGATCATTTTAAATGACTCTATAATATCAAAAATGATGTAACATTTAACTCTGGAATTTTTTATAGCTGAAACAGATAGATTGCTATAAAGGGAAACAGTAAGTAATTTAGTTCTACCTTTCCTTGGAGAACTTTGTGGAGAAGTGGGAGGAGAAGAAAGCTGTGAAGACGTATTTGATATCGTGTCTTCTGCTTGTTTCTTGTGACGCTCCAGACTTCCTTCTTCAGACAAAGAAAGAATTTTCTTTAAAGCTTGTGGAGAGTTTATGCCTATAAGAAAGAAAATAACTTAAATATGTATTTTCAAGACTGAAAAGAACATTAATGACTAAAAAACTTTTTTGTGTTAAGATTTAATATTACATTTGGTTTGCAACCTATTTACAGTCTTAATGGTCTGTGTACTCTTCACGGTATAAACAGTAAGCTTATAGGAGGCACAAGGTACCTGTGGTTTGGTTTCTGACTGGTATTTGCCATAGTACTAGAAATAGACTGCTTTTCATATTTTACTTTAGATTCTGAGTCTTAATCACCATCTTTATTCAACATGTTAGATAATAAAGAAAAAATAAAGACAATTTGAAAATATTTGAATTTAGGATGAAAGTGATGCAGCTAAGAATATTTATTATTAGAACTCAAGTTGGAGTTGGAAACAGGTATTTTGGTATGTTGGATATGTTAGCTCAGAGGAAGTGAGAATGATGGGAGAAAAGCAAAGAGCCAAGAGCTAAAAGGAAGTAGCAAGAAAAGTGAATAAGGAGCTCTAAGGAATTCCATGCAGTTAATATTTGATCAAATAAATAAATGAAAGAGAAGGCAGAAGGAGACCCATGAAAGTGCCATGTCACAGAAACCACAGAAGAAGGTTTTCAGAAGGGAGCGATCCAGTACCAGCTGTAGGGATCAAGGAGGATGAGAGTAGAAGAAAAAAGATTATATATGTCAATATAAGGTGATTTTTTTCCCCCCAAAAAATTATGTTTCAGAAATGGAGGAGGGGCCAGCCCAGTGGCGTAGTGGTTAAGTGCGTGCGCTCCACTGCTGGCGGCCCGGGTTCGGATCCTGGGCGCGCACTGCTTGTCAGGCCATGCTGTGGTGGCGTCCCATATGAAAAAGTGGAGGAAGATGGGCACGGATGTTAGGCCAGGGCCAGTCTTCCTCAGCAAAAAGAGGAGGATTGGCAGATGCCAGATGTTAGCTCAGGGCTGATCTTCCGCACAAAATAAAAAAGAAATGAAGGAGTCACATTAAAATATTTTATAAATCCTCTAGTATTATTATAAGGTGCTCTCAATTACATTATTTTGAACAACAACAGAGATATTTGGGAAGGCATTTTAGCCTGAAACTACCTCCATCATGTTAGTTTTAGTATTCTTAGACTTAACAGAATCCATTAAAAAGGAGGCAATGAAATTTAACAAAGATTTAATCCTTCATTTCATCTCATGTAAGTGTTTGATGTTGTTTTAATTTTTTAAAAATCATTTTTAAAGCACTACTTTAATTACATGTCTAGATACTAATATACACACAATGCATGAGAATACCAGCTACACTAAAGCTTTATGAATAAATAGTTTTGATTTAGAAAAAATTTTCAATTTTCATACACAGATTCAAAAAGTGCTGTCTTTCAATGCTGTCAACAATGCAGATGGGTGTGAAGATGCTATGCCTTAGAAAACTGTTCTTCAAAAGTGGTTCTAGTGATAACAAACACATTAATATAAAAAAATGCAGAAAGTGTTTAGAACTAAATTATTTCATGAATTAGAGTGGGGGGGACTCAGTGTCTCTAAATTAATATTTTATATTATGTGACTTTAAATATTTATGTTAAACTAAATAATTATCCTAAGAAGACAGATGACTAGTTCATCCACATTTCTAAAGTTCATAAATTCAGATAGGCCTAAAAACATTCAGAGAGATATCCTCTTTGGGAAAGCGGGGGATGGCTTTAGTCAGGCACACCTACATTTGGGCTAATAGGCTATATTTAGCTAAAGGGAAGACTGATAATCTTCCATATAAAAAGTTCAGTGTAAAAGAGGAAATAGAAGTCAGATTGCAGGGGATTTAGGAATATTTGAATATTAGAAGATAGTGGACCTAGAAACGTAATTCCGTTTGTTTGTGGTGGGGAAACAATACAAATATCTGAAAGGTGAAATGTCAAGAAAAGGTATTCTTTTCTCACCATTCCCCAAACTCAACAAATGGGACACTTACTGACTAGAAGGAACCAGCCAAAGACAGAGTAGATGAAGTACCTACTATAAGACTCTTGCCTAACTCATAAGCACAGGTTGTGACTGGGCAAGAACTATCTTAGTTACCCACATCCTATTTTATCTAAGTAAACTCTTTGCTATCAGTTTATTCTTTAAAATTTCTTTCTTTTTATTGACATTATTTCCTTTCACATATACTTAGAAAAAAGAACCAGTACGTTTATGAAAAATAATTTTGTTGTAACATTTTCATAAAGGGACTACACTAGTAGATATACTACTTTTAACAGGAAAGATGAAGCATGATTTGGCTCCTTAACATTCAGGAATTAGTTGTATCCCCCCGCCAAGTTACAGAATCAGTGATTCAACAAATAATTCACCTCCCGACAAATCATTTGACTTAAAAATATTCTGCCTAAATTCCAGCAATTCATTGATCATAAGGCAAAACTAGTTTAAATAATGTATATGGACAAAGTAACTTCTGTACTTATTAAAAATTAAAGTAGAAAAAGCCTTATTTCCCCATTTCACGCATCCCCTCTCCCCCCGCCATGACAAATGAGCATGATTAAATGAGATACTCTATAAAAACAGTCCCTTTGACTGGCAAAAGTAAAGTTGAACTTACTGAACATTAATGTTTTATTAAGAGGTAGCAATCAGGAGGAAACTCAAGTATATTAGATGAAGTTATATCCAAGATAAGCAATTTTTCCCAATCTGAAAAACATGGCAGTCAATAGCACCAAAAGAGGATATGAATTTAATCACCTACCAAAAGGAGGGAGATCCTTGACGGGTACTTTCTTTCGTGAAGGATAAAGAGACACAGCAGGAACCTGCAGTCCTTGGTTGATTTTATGAGCTGGCTGCGGCTGCTGGGCCTGCAGCTGGGGTTGTGCTTTCTGTTGCGACCCTGCCCGCGGAGCCACTGGGGAGGTCTCAGACTTCAGAGGCTTTTTGTCACCAGGATTCTTAGGCACTGATAATTGTTTGGTTTGAAAATAGAGCAAGAAATTTAAGATGTTAGTAGCTACATACAAGATAATTTTAGAACTGCATGAGCATTTTCTACAGTTAGAATACTAAAATGTGTTTCTTTTTTCCTCTTGTCTATATAAAGGACAGAAATGAGGTTGGGGGAGAACTCTAGTTACAGAAAATATTAAAATACGACATGACAAAGATATTTACTTTATGAAACTACTTATCTCAAAAGATGTTATACTATTAAATACCACATTAAAAATAAAAATAGAATAATGTGGATATTTCAGTATATTATGTGTGTATATATAAAAAACACAAATATATGATAAAAGCTTCAACAGGAAAATTGTTAGGAATTGTTTTTCTAAAATAGTGTCCAAAATTCCTTGACATATATGAGCTTATTTTTATTTAATAAATGGTATTAACTACAATCTTTTTACTATCAAATTCTCTCTCCAGTGGGGTAGAAAGATCTGTTAGCTAATAGCAGCCAATACTGCTCGAGTATTATACTGAGTATAATAACAACTCAATGACATATGTGTACTTCCATCTTACACATAAAGAAGCTAAAGATTAGGGAGCTCAAGTAACTTGCCTAAGGTGACATTGCTAGCATGAGGAACAAACAGGATTTGAACTCAGACCAATCTGACTTTAGAGGACAAGACACACCTTGCTTTTATAGTGTCCTGGGTAAATCTAATAACTTGAATCTTTTCAAATCATCTATCTACCTTTAAATTCTATAGACGGTATCTTCAGACCTACCCATAAAAGACCCAAATGTGCCCTAAGTGGAAAATGCCTCTGTATTACAAACACAGATGCAAATTAAGAGAAAACTGCTCCCCACCCCCACCCCATTTCTAGCCTAGCTGGATTTTTAAAGGCTGGGAAGCTACATATTAGGCTGAGTTGTGGTTCACTGTGTAGCAGAATTACCGCTTTACACGGTAGCTGAACTTATTGCCAGGTGCTGTCTGGGCTGAGGGTATAAAAGGCAGCCAGCACACCTAGTTCTGTGCTCCGACCTGATAGGCCCCCCACCCTTCTCAGGCTGCCCATCACTTTGGAAGTATCTTTGTGAGAAAACAAGGGATGCAAATGGGCGAAACATCCATTGTGTCCCTTGCCTGCATCCTGGCTGTGTCCAAATGAAACCAAAACAACAGTCACCCTAAATAAGTTTAGAGTGTTATCCTCCTCACAGTAACCCAGTTGGACATGAGACCCAGCTTCATGGTATTCAAAAGTAGCATTCAAGGTAAAGGCTAGTATGTCTCAGGATGCTATTTCCCCTTCTGCACTAAGCCCTATTTTGCCACCACCCCTACCATTGCACAGGAAACAAATCTGCATTCCAGTCGGATTCTGCAGCCACTTTAACGAAAAACTCACATGTGTTGGTTGCTGGCTCACACTGCAGTGATAATGTCTGAAGACTCTCCTCATCCATTTCTAGCTCCAAATTGGACAGGTACTGCTTCACTTTTCGAGCCATTTGGGCATCTTCATAAAGCTTTTTGGCATTGAGAAAGGAACTACGACGTACCCGCTTTTTATGACCACCTGTCTGAGCAACATCTAGCACTGTTGCATTTGTACTACCCTGGCTGAGAGACCTGGAAGATGAAAAGGTAGATATGCAGCTCACTCTAGCATGGGATTACTTTATCTATGTGAAACGTGCCAAGACTTATATAAATATTCTATGTTCAAAAGGTCACATGCCTCATTCTGATAAGTAAACTGTTACAAAGGAATATAGAATAATATAGATTAAAAATTTTTTAAGTTAAAAAAGAATCATACAGACATAGATATATATGTTTGGTACCTGTTCTGTTCCAACTAGGAAATTTTCTACTTTTCACATCTGTAGAGCATTCAAGGCAGTTCTCTCACATAAGCCAGCAAATAATAATTATATATAAAAGCTCATGCAAGAATACACAGTTACAATTAAGATTTACATTACATTTACTTCTCCTAAAGAGGATGTTTTACATAGATTTAAATAAAATTAGCTGCAATATTCACAATTGTTTTCTTATTCCTTGGGTTAAATGTAGTGAGTTTTTAAAGTAATATGGTCAATCCGTTAATAAAATGGTCATGCAAATATACACACATATATAGAGAAACTAGCACATGAATTGTTAAGAATTATTTTTAAAAAGAATTGTTTTATAGAATGAAAATAGTAGTTAGTTGAGCTGTAAAAAATTTAGTTTTAACACGTAGGGGCACCTGTTATATCACATATATTTACTTCTCAAATATCTGTGCAATAGTATTTAAATTGCACAATTTTTCCGTCTAACATCCTTCCTTCCCTCACCCCACTTTAGGCTTTTCCCATTTCAAAACACACAAATTATATTACAATAAAATCTTTCTGAAAGCTCAGAAGTATGCCTGGCCTACTGTCCCCCAGAACAATCATTAATCATTTCACAGCTCTCATGGATCATGACCTCAAAAGTAAAAGCCCCAACAGATTAAACTTGAAGTCAGTTTGCCAACTGAAATTCGGCTACAGCAAGAGGGTTAAGAAAAAATGCAAAAATGCAAAGCATCAGAAAATACAGCTGGTAAGAAAACAATGCAATAAGCAGAATAAGAACTGTGTGTGGGTATGCAAGATCTCCACCACTTACCCCAAACTCCTCCATTTCTTCTTCCTGTAAGTGAGAGCCATGGAGATTGAAGCATGGGTGTAGAAAGAGAGACAGAAAGATCACAAGCTCAGAAAGAAAGGACTAGACTTCTGGATAAGCAGTACTAGAAGCCCACAAACATTAAACTGTATAATTACCTCACACACACAACTTGACCAGAAATATTATTCTGCTCAAGAGACAAATATATTTAAATTTTTTGTTCTAAAAGAAGAGTGACTCCTGTTCTCTCCTTCACTGGATTAATCATTTTTTTACTACAGTGACAGCTAAATCCATTGTGTGTACATTGAGACAATACTGTTTGGGTTTTTCACATATTTTAGTTCATACTACCAATTAGGAGTTTTAGCTCTACAGTCAGTGTTCTGAAAAATAAGGAACAAATAATTGTGCCTCATGTTAAATGAAAAATGTCTGAAGGACAGACTGTTTTTACTGACAGTCAAAAGTGCACTTGATGCAGAATAAGATATTTATTCTAAATTAGAGCTCAATGGAGATTCTCAGCACAACCTAATAAAATACCTGCCATGCTACAAATACAAATATTCAAATTTTTCTCATTTCTGAGGAAGCTCTAAACTCAACCCTCTCTAATCCCACATGTGCTACTGAAGATGACACACTCACCGAGTCCTGAACATGAGGGCAGGGTCCATGTTAACTGAAGCCATTCGGCCAACATGACGAATTTCTTTTGCAATCATCCTTAGCTTCTCAAAATTGACCAGCCCATCGACCTTTGAGTCATTTCCTATAATTGGCAAAGAAGAAAAAAGAGTATCAATGGCATTTATTCTGTGCTTCCCCAAGTGAAGACAGAAATCCTCTACTTTATATTCACCTTCATGAAGGAACGTGAGATCCTTCTTGATAACTGGGAATAGAGGGATAATGGGAGGTTGTAGGTTTTGACTATTGAGGACATTGCGATATTTTGCCATGTTTCTGGAAGGATCAAACAAGTCTTGGAGATCTTGAAATAGCTTTTCATATTTATTGGGAAGTTTTTCCCAGGTAGTTCGCAGTCTTGCCACTGGTGCCAGGTTTAGGCCACTGAGGGGAAGAAAGAAAAGTGGTATAAAATTAAATGACTCATCCTTATGAAATGAAGGAAGTAATAGTGTATTGTTGATTTATTAACATATAACACCACTGCTGTATATACATAGCAATTTACAGGAAGATTCATAAGAAACTATTAGCAATAATTCTAGGTAATGAGAATGGAAGATGGAAGCAGGGGCAGGGTAGTTTTAGTTTTAGTTTTACTCTAGAATGTAAGTTTCATGAGGGTAGGATTTTGTTTTGTTGCTTTGTCTCCACACATAGAGCAGTGCTTGGCACATAGCAGGCTGGCCAAATATCTTATAGTAATAAAATAAAACAAAAGCCATAATAGTAATGAGAATATGATCAAACTCCTAGACAGAGAAAATGACTAATTTAATAATCATTATCAACATCAATATTGCTAATTGTTTCAGTCTGTATTTTCTTTCAGCCTCAACCTAAACACTCAAAAAGGAAGAAAATTAACATTTACTGGGCATCTGCTTTGTGCTGGCTGGTAGAACTCCACATACATTATATCATTTAATCTACCTTGGCATATTGTTGTTCTACAGAGAAATAAACTGATATTCAAAGAAGTTCAAATAATTTGCCCAAGGTCACAGAGCTAAAAAAAAAAGTGGTGAATATAGATTCTTTTGGGCTCCAAATCAGCATACATAAGATTTTAAATTAAGGTTTAAGATTAAGATTCAGAGAAAAAGAATTGTTCAATATGATTCAATTAAAATCTACTACAATTACACAAATTATTTAGTGTTCCTGGATTGATATATATTTTTATATTTTTTTAATTTAATTTTTTTTTTTTTGTGAGGAAGATCAGCCCTGAGCTAACATCTGATGCCAATCTTCCTCTTTTTGCTGAGGAAGACTGGCCCTGGCCTAACATCCATGCCCATCTTCCTCTACTTTATATGGGACGCCGCCACAGCATGGCTTGACACGTGGTGCATCGGTCCGCGCCCGGGATCCGAACCTGTGAACCCTGGGCCGCCGAAAGCGGAGTGCGCGACTTAAGCACTATACCACCAGGCCGGCCCCTGATATGTAATTTTAATCTACAGATTGAATTGAACCTCAAGACAAATACGCTCTCTTACCTGATGATTGCAAACATTGAGTTAAAATTCTTGCATTCCCTACAGTGTAGTGCTATCTTGATGAAATGCTTAATGATCTTCATCCTCTTCAGCTGGTTTGTCTCTCTCAAAATTTCAGATGCTACCCAAAATGTTTCCTGGTTAATGACTTCTTCAAATTTCTTCAGGTTGACACAGCTGGTTTTTGATTTGAGTTTAAATAAATCATCTATATATTCAGTAGGTTCAATGTTGCGGAAGAGTTCAAAATTTCGCATAGAGAGCTGTGTGGCAACTTCAACAGTACTGAGCTGCAGTAGGGAAATCTGACTCTCTCTCAACAGCTCCTGAGCATCTTCATCTGAACAAAGGGTTTCTGTTTCCATGTTGTTTTTCAAATAATACCTATGAAAAACACAGAATTCAAAGCCTAAGCAACAGTCTCATGATATTCCTTGAAAGAATAATGCTACTTTTTATAGAACGTTTGAGAGAACACTGAATTGAATGATGGAAGAATTCTTTTTGACTAAGATAGAGAATGCAGCTGCTGCCTCAGTCACCAGGTCATAGAACTACTTATCCAGAAGTCATTGATGGAAATTAACAAATCACATGGAATTTCACTGGTACCAGTTGTAATTCCTGCTTTCTAGATTACTTTGTGTGTTTTTTACTAAAAATGACAGAAAATAGCTAAATTTAAATTTTCAGTTTAAGTAAGGAAATAGACTCTAAAGAAGGAAGCAGAAGAGATCAGACACAGGTCATCATTCTGTTTTCCCAGAGAGAATCTGTGCTATTGATGGGTTCTCATTGGATCAATCCAAGTCTACTTATTTATTTAAATACCAAAGAAACCTATAAGCTATTTTCCTCTATTTGATACTATGAGTAGAACAACCCTAAAACAGACTTTAACTTTTAAATATCTGATTTTCATGAAAACTCTACAAGTATGTGGGGCAGGTATTATTCCTACTTGTTAGATAAGGAAACAGAGGCTGCCAAAGATTAATGACTAGTTAATACCAGTTGCAGAGGCAAGAACTCAAGAGTTAGTGCTCCTTTCTCTTTGTAAGCAACTTGTTGAAAATAGAATCCAGATGTTTGTCCTGTGATTTTTTTCCCAATTTTGTAGACCAATGCTTTCCCTAAGCCAAATTCCATGAAGGAAGAAACACAGCATAGTGCGAGTCCTGCCAAACTGGTCTTTGCATATTTTACCTAGGCAAATACGACAGAAACACATACCTTGGGCTGTTGACATTCATAGATTTAACATTCTCAATTTTGATTGCTTATGAAGCCCAGGACATTTTCTTGAATAATGAATGTAAATCATGAATCTGCACCTCAGTGGAGATTTGTAGAACTCCATCATGGTTACAGATATATCAATGTACATTCAAATGATAACGAGAAAAACCAACCTCCTAAAACAAAACTACCTGCTAGTGTCAGGGCTGGAAATAAAGTAAAAGTGAAGAAAAGTAAGAAACTTATAGTTGACAGCAGGAAAACAGAAGTTTTGAATGAATCATATCATGCTTTAGATGTATAACATGAAAAAGTCAAGTACAATGAAACACTCCATATGGTGAGAAAAATAGAAAAAAATGTGATTTATGGTACTAGTTAATTTTCAGTCAGTGCAGAATCTAGTCATTGTATGAGACCAAAACTTAACTACTTTTTCAACTTTCACTAATCTGTGCTCTGAGGATACAAATTACATATATCTATAAATGGAAATATCATTCAAGAGACTGACAAAATCAGCTACAATGTTTTCTTGCAAGTTACATGTGTGATACAAGCACTTATGTAGTAGGGGACCAAGCTTTGCAGCAACTAAAGTTTCATTCCAGAGTTAAGAAGTGTTTTTCATACAATAATAGGCAGCATCAGCCAACTACATTGTCATAGATGTCTCCACCTAGATAAATGAAGCTCTTAGAAAAGTTAGGTAGGCAAGAGCAAATGACACTAGAATATTATTAGAAAATGTGTTTGCAAATGTACATATCCAAGGAGAAGAAAGCATCAGGGTTTACTCTGTGACGGATGTAAATTCTGCCATTCTGCCAGGCCAGTGTCCTAAAGGGCGAGCATGAGAAGTTACTGCTGTACATAGGCCAGCAGTAACAACATTCAGGTCACAGTGCCTATGTTTTGAACAAGTTCTCAAAAGATCCTTGTTGAGGGTCAACAATCTACTGTGTCTGTTTACTTTGATACAGCAATTCTTGGTGAACGGGAAAAAACTTCTTTTCAATCTGTAAGGGTACTTACTCATTTTAAAAACCCTTTGAAAATGTTCATCTCTTAGACTTTGATGTGAGTTTGAAGAGGGGGGTAAAGAAATCCAATAGGATAGATATTGTGTACCTTCCACTCAGTTGTATTCTATCAGCAAGTTTGGAAAGCTGATCTGGAAGTCTTCTTTGTTTGATTACTCCCTCAGGTGTGACAGAGACCTCACATAGCGAATATTGATCTGGAGTGGCAGTCACAGCAAACTCCCTGATGGCCTGAATGACCACTTCCTTCGCTGTGGTGTCCTTACTGATCATGATGTATCGGCTTTGCTGATCAGCCTTAAAAACTCTTAACACTTGATCTGGCAAGTCTGGGGGAAAGAAAAGCCATACGTAAGTAGAAACGATTTTAATATATGGTAATACAATTAAGCGAAGTAATCTGAAAAATCTCCCTACAAAAGATAATGCTACTCTTTCACCTCTCCCTTACTATAGCTCTTCTTCCAAGATCCTTACTATAGCTCTTCTTCCAAGATTCAATCAGTCAGCTTACTGATATGCTGCAGGAACACATTTTCCCCTATAGATAACTGAATGATCTACAGACAAATGCAAACACAGCAGTACACAACAGCAGCACACAAGACTGTCAAGTTAGTTGCAAAAAATGAAAAATTTAAATCTAAAGTTCATCTTTATTATATTGAAAGGCCTATTAACCTGACCTAAAATATGCCTTTTACTCTATTTAATATGACCCAGTAATACCTGCATGGTATGTGTTATCTACATTTTATGAAAGAGAAAACAAGTTCAGAGAGATTAATTTGCCCATAGCAGTATCAAAATAGTCTGAAGAATGAAAAAGAGCTGGTTCCAACTGTTTGAAATTTAAGGTTCACCCTGACTCTTAGCATCTGATATAATCTATGCCAAACCAAGAGAGATACATACAGCATTACCATTCTGTTAGAAGGGAAAAGATTACTACAATAGAACAAAGGAAGTATGGGCGGTGCTCACCAGGAGTAGTACTGAAGTCTAAAATGCGATGATGTGACTGCAGTAAATCAGGATTACTGGAGGATAAGGTGCCACTGACAGGCAATGCCGTGGGGATGTGCTTCGTCTGCCTCAATCCTACTATGCTGTCATCTTGAGACTGACCAATCCCAATATCACTGAACAAAGAGGAAAATTAGAAAATAAATAATCAATAAGTTAGAAAGTGATAACTCATCAAAATATAATAGACACAGACCATAAGTAAACCATATTTCATAAAACTTGCAGTTAATGTAAAAATATCATTAATAAATTTAGTTGAAAATTGCAAAAGCAACTACTGCTTAATTGTATCCAGCTCAACTTATTTTGCTGTTTAAGTGTATAGTATGTTTCTCTAAAACTTATGTCTTTTTAACTAGACAAATCATAATAAATATTAGTAGTTTCTCACTATAGAAATATATTCAAGAAAAGATAAGCTCTAGTTACTGACTGAAAGAGATTTAAGAAAAAGCACATTAAGAAGAATGCATTTAGTCTCACTCAACTGATGGCTTCTGCATCAGAATGATAAATTATTTTATAATCTGATCTTGAAGAACTAAAGAAATTGAGTAAAATGAAGAGAGGGAAAAAAAATCCAAACTGTCCCAATTTCATTCTCCAATGTTTCAGGGAAATAAATGAGATCACTATGGAGTCAAATATAAAATTATAAGCCCTGACACAGACATTATTTCTTAATTATACAGAGCATGAAAAAGCAGTGGTGCATGGTGACATTTCTTAGCATCAAAGAAGAGGCAATGGGAATCCAATGACTCACTTTTACTTTTAATTCTTGACTCAAAATTTCTAGTTATACTTTTAAGTCCCCAGAGACATACTGCTTATTATTGATAGCTACAAACCCATTTCCATTTATAAAAAGACTGCTACTGTGGACAACTCTTGAAACATGATTTAATAATATATAAAAATATTTCTAGATTTGAAGAGTCAACTGTTTCTAAAACAAAATATCAAAATAAAACAATAAGCATGCACACACAAAAAATAACTAGATCGTAAGCAAATGGTTATAGTTCTGGCTAGTTTCTATAAATACCTTGAAACAAGGGGAAAGAAAGTTATTCTAAGGTTGGGATGTAAACCAAGGTGTCATAAATAAATGGATACATTTATCATCAATTAAGTTTTCATACATTAGAGCTTGATCATATACCAACTAATTTTTTTTTTTTTTTGAGGAAGATTAGCCCTGAGCTAACATCTATTGCCAATCCTGGCCTAACATCCGTGCCCATCTTCCTCTACTTTCTTTGGGACGCTGCCACAGCACAGCTTGATAAGCGGTGTGTAGGTCCGCGCCCGGGATCTGAGCCTGCAAACCCCGGGCCACCAAAGCAGAGCACACGAACTTAACCTCTATGCCACCAGGCCAGCCCCTATACCAACTATTTTTAATGGCTGTGCTAAAAAGAAATCTAGCAGCATTCTTTTTATTTTGGGGGGAAATGGAAATTATAGAAGTAAATAAGCAAGGGCAAGAGCTTTCTTTTAAAGTGAAGACAAAAATTAAAGATGACTTTAGTGTAAATTCTTCCAAATTCATAGGTAAGTCAATGACAAACTTAAATTTCCATTTAAGCACATATAGGTATGCATATATAAAGACAAAAAGTATTACTGTTCTGAGAAACATTAAAATCTTCACATTATTAGTGGAATTTTATTTTTCAACTATATAAACCAGTCTTTAATGCCAAAAATATTAGATGTAATACATGACATGAGACAACCACTATAGGCTCAGGCTAAAGATATAGCTCACTGGGCCACTCCTGGCACAAATGGCTATAAATACTAGTATAATCCAGGCACACCCAAAAAGAGCTGCCTTCTTAAGAAATGTTTCTTGGCAACATTTTAACACCTAACACGATGATCTAATTCTACTTTCACCTATATCTCTGTGAGGACATTGGGATACTCTTGGATTGAAACTACTTTATATTCAAGACAATTCAGAAATGTCTATCTCTAAGTACATCCTCTTAATGTTCAACTTCTCCAATTCCTCACTGTTACTAAAATTGGTTTTTGGTCTTTGTTGATTTTACAGTCTGTTGACTTATTCCCTCTTTTCTCTAGGTTCATCAACGTTTCTCTCTCTACTTACCTGACAACCATATCTGAATTCTATAATCCTCTTGCCTCACCCTTTTCTTCCCCCCATTCACATCCCTCTACCATACCTATTCTTGCCAACTTCATCATCCAGCATCTTAGCTTGTGTAATACTCAAAATGTTTGAGAGACAGAGAGAAAAAAACAACAACAGTATATCTAGAACATTTATCTGATTGACTAGTGTAGTGGCTTTGTCAAAAAAATATCTTCATAAACACATGCTGATTTCTAGGAAAGAAAAGTTAAAGTAATAACTAGTATTAAATCAAGTCTATCATATCAATATAATAGATCCTGCAGTTTACTGAGCCTTCTTTTAAATAAATATTTTTTTATTTCAATTGTATTACATATATGATTTCAAATAATTTTCATAATACTTAAATGAGTCATATATTTTCTTAAATACAAATCAACATGTTTCCTCAGTGTTTTAAAATCAACACATCTAATTATCTTTTTTCTTTTCCCTTCTCTAGCTTTTGAATATCTTTCTAAATACACATAGAACAAAATTATACATAGTATTCTCATACTGTGTTCCTTGCCAACATCTTGTACTGTGGATGGATTACATCCCAGTTCTTACATATCACATTTCTATTAATACTTGCCAGGGTCACACTGACTTTTGTTTGATTTTTTTTTTAAGGTTCATATTTAACTCATGGTCAAATATGACTCTAAGATCTTTTTTGTTATTGTGCTGCTAATAATTCTACATCTAAGTAATTTATTTTTTATCCATTTAAAAATAAGTTTTTAATCAAGAAGGTCACTTTAAAAATTGATTCGTATTTTCTGTAATGCCAGCAGGCCTAATCCATTGTCTCTTAGAAACTTACTCAATACAAACATACTCTCAAGTCTATAAATAAAACCATCATATTCATTGCTTATCCTTAGGATTCTGCTGTAGACTTTTTTTTAGCTGATATGAAACAACCAATCATTAGAGTTCAATGGGGAAGACACAAGTTTGACAGTCAACTCATCAGTAGTCTATTCTAGGCTGGCCATATCTATCTAATCTGGGGATGAAAATTTTATCTGAAGTGGAACTAAAAAAAAAGAAATGCATGATACAGTCCTGAATGTCTACATCTACTGCTCCTCTGTAGGACCCATTAAACTATCAAAGAAAGAAAATAACCTATTTGTTTTTAAGTTATCTCTTATACCATTGTAGTTTGAGGAATATATAATAGATGAATTTGGCACACCCATGTTATTTAATATTAAAAAAATTTTTGGCTGATGATAATTGAGTTTTATAAAACATCCCTAGACTCAGAAGGAGCTAAAATGAAGAAATAAGCAAGCAAACAAGCCAACAAGCAAAGCTAAAAAAGTGTGACACCTACGACTTCATCTAGTCTGAGCTCCTGGCATAAATAAACAGCCAAGAAGAGATTCAAGAATACACCTGACATTCTGACTGTAGAGCCCAGTGGGAGGAAGGAAAGAAGTTCTGTGCTTGGTTGGTGGTATCTTGGCAACAGTTAAATAACTGAAAACAAAAGAGAGAGGAAAAAGAGAATGGCAAGGATGAATAATAGCAACTGGAAGAAGCAATGATTTGGTTGGCAAAGAGCCAATGCTGATGGTAGACAAGATAATACAGAAACAAAGAAACAGTAGCAAAAACAACTCCAAATCATGGGGGAGACAGGAGCAAACACATATTCTTATTTTTTAAAAGTCCAAATCAGAAAAAAAATAGTTCAAATGAGGAGTTGCTAACCTATCTCTAATGAAGATTGAGATGGGCAAGTAAGTGGAAAAAGGGGATTAAAACAAACTCGATTGTTTAATATTGCTTCTAAGATAACTCATCTGTAAAAGCTTAAAACATTTTTTAGACTCATATGCAAATTAACTCTATCGCTACCTTTGCATATCATTTTAACACAATAAAATAATGCACAGAAAATTTATATAGACACTTACTTGTATGGTTTCTGTGGCAAGATACTGATCCGAGTTTTGTCAAGTATCTTTTTTAGCTTGTTCCTTCCTCCAACAGTGTTGGCTTTACCTTTTTTATTTACTTTTTCAAGTCCTATCACCTGTTCTACATCTACAGCAAGATCTGGAATGGAGTAACGACTGGCCTTTTTGATGTCTCCAATTTTAGGAAGGTGAGGGGCACCATTTCTTTTCTCTTCTGACAGTCTTGTTAGAAGTTCTTTAAATACTAAAATAGAAATAAACAGCACAAAACAGCCATTACGAGAAATCAACAATTCAAAGGCAATTGTAGAACTTGGAAACAGATGAGAAGTATAGACTTCAACTATCAAAACTGTAATCATGTAGAAAAACACTACTCCAATGAATGACTGACACCAAGAATCTGCTTTGTATGTTGCTCTGCCACTTCCCCTCAGAATAAGTTAAAATAGAGTGGTACACTCTATAAATCTATTGATATTTAAAACATTTATCAATAAAAACATTGATAAAAAATAATTTTTATGGTCCTCAAATCAGTAGATTTTGATTTAGATCTAATTACACACTTACATAATTAATTCTATATCTATGCACTTTACTATAAATATTCTGTTTCTTACGACGTTTGAAATATTACTTATAAGAAAGACTTTTTACATGATTAAGACCTAATTGTAAAAAAAAAAAAAAAAAAGACCAAAAGGAGAAAAAGGAAAGTATGCAAAAATACTTACCAAATAAATTGGTTTTCACAGTGATAGATAAGTGTGTATTATTTCTAAGAATTTCCATGGCTTTTGACAGCTGAATATTTTCAAAGTTTTGACCATTTACTTCTAATATCTAGAAATAAAATTATAAAATTAATTTCAGTATCCCAACTGACTGAAGAAAAAAAGACACCAATATTCACCCTTACGTTTGGATTTGGAAATCTCATACCTGATCCCCTCGTTTCAAGCCTGCTTCAGTTGCTTTACTGCCTGCATCTACACTGTCAACAAAGATTCCGAACCCCTTCTCGGAGCCTCCAAGTAAGATAAAAGGCAAAGGAGATTCTCGGGAGGGTTTTGTTAACGTCATCAATCTTCTTTTTGCTTTAGCTGCACATGCAATATTTAACAGCCTTAGATGTCCACCCATTTTCTATAAGAGTTCAGAAAGAGTAGTTTCAAAGGTGGGCTGAATACAATGAACTTAAAGCTGTTGTTTTTTTAAAAATCACAAATATTACCTCTCTTTCCAGATTATTTTCAAATTCTTCTAGAAAGCGAGTCATTGCAGGGTCTCCTTCAAAGTCATTGAAGTGATTATTCACCCACAATAATACTACCCGTGTAACCTGGAAAATCAATTATTTTGAATAGGTTTTCTTAAGTGTTATAAAAATTTGCAATTAAAGTCATTTCAAATAGATATCTAACAAACAATTTTCCTAATAACAATCAACAAGAAAATAAACTAACAACAACAAAACCTCTCAGCAAGGATTTTTCTTAGCAAAGGTTTTATTCCTAAGAAAATAACCCTCTGAAAATATGTATTTATACTTTGAATATAGACTTTACGTTATTTTGCCAAGAAGGGTTTTGAATCTGTGAAGGATGGTAATTAACTTACATCTTGCTTACTCTCAAAATATATTTGAAACAGGTCACGATAAAAACACAGCTTATAATAAAACCAAAATAAATTAATACAAGACAAAAGAAGACAGAAACTAAAAAATAAAGGTAGAGGGCAGAATACACAAAAGGAATGAATAGTATTAAGCCTAGAAAGATCTAATACAAGGGAACAAGTGGTAAAAGGAAGGAGCTAGCTGGGAGTTATTGGGAGTTACATATTATTTGCTACTTTAAGATTTAGGAGGCTTTTAACACCTGAGGTTCTTCAGGAAAAATGAGTAGCCTTTTCTTACGCTGCACACGTGTTTTCAGAGCCCTACACCTTTATACAAACCAATACACACACTCACAGTTATGGAATATTTGTTTTGTACCCAGCAAGAACTACGTGACATTCATTAGACTGTAATTTCCATCAACTTTATCTGTTATGTTCTAAGGGCATCCTTAATACTACTTATAACAACACCTGTTATTGTTAAACAATAACAATTAAAAAATTCTCAATAAAATTTGAGTAAACAAAGTGAGTATAATTGCAACTTTAAATATAAAAGTATTGGTTTTATGCGGCCGCCCCGTGGAGTAGTGGTTAAGTGCGCGCACTCTGCTGCTGGCGGCCCGGGGTTCAGATCCCGGGCGAGCACCAATGCACCGCTTGTCAGGCCCAAGCGGCTGTGGCGGCGTCCCATATAAAGTGGAGGAAGATGGGCACAGATGTTAGCTCAGGGCTGATCTTCCTCACCAAAAAAAAAAAAAAAAAGTACTGGTTTTATTTTATATGAGTTTAATTGTCTAAATTTTGAATAACAAGGTAAAAGAAATTTTCTGTAGAACTGTTTTCAAACATTTATGAACCTCTTAATCAAAGTGAGAAAATTAAGTACACTATTCTAGCAATAAAGAAACAGAGGTGAAAGTATATAGTTAATTTTTAACTACAGTTAAAGTACTGTTTATAGTTCATATACTATGACAAATCATAGTATATAACCTGACTAATCACTCAGGAGTCAAGTCTTGATATTTACATTAATTTTTTAACCATTTTTCAAATTTAGGAAACCCAGAAAATCATCTCCTTTGAGCTATATCTAACACCTGACCTTTTCATAAAATTAAAATTCTGTAGCTGAGAAGCCAAGTTAAAAGTCTACTAGTCATATTACCAGTTAGAAAAACAAGATTCATAAATCATAAATTGAAGACCATCAACTAGCACTACCAACAAACAACCTTTAAGATGTATTAAGTGCTTGCTGTGAGGCAGGCACTACCTAAAGAATTTTACTTCTGTTAACCTTCACAACCCCAGAAGGATGCTGATTATTCATTTTATAAGTAAATAAATGAGTGTCAGGAGGGTTAGATGACGCATAAGGTAAATGGCAGAGGAAATACTCAAACCAAGTTTTTACGGCTGAAGAACTCGGCTGAGATCTTCTAGGCTTGCAAATCTCAGAACATGAAACGAAAAGCATTACTGTCCAAATGATTTCTCTAAGGCCACAGAGCTAGTTAGTGACAGGACAAGCAGTAGATCTTGAGGTTTTTCACTGTTAGTCTCCTGTTCTGGATTTTCCTACCTCACCTCTCCCAAGTCTGTCTCATGTAAAGCAGACTGTCACATGGATAGGAGAGATGAGTGCACACTATGATTAACTCTCAAACCTCTTAAGACTATGTAGTTTATCATTCAATCTGGCCTTGACAGAGCTCTTAAGAGCTACTAAAGACGGTCTGTTTAATATCATTACTGGGGCCTACCAGCCAGCAATGGTTGTAATGAAATGCTGCTCTGGTGCCAATTTAAAAATTATAACTTTTATCTGGAATACACTTACCATCTACTGAACTAGAGAATGCAAATTCCCATGGAACCCAGATGTTTGAGGGTTGTGTTTTAAGACGTTCCCAAGAGAACTAAAGTTTAAAATTTGTTGGCCAAATAAAAAAAGACAAAATCGTCCCATTTGCAACAACATGGATGGGCCTGGAGCGTATTATGTTAAGTGAAATAAGCCAGAAAGAGAAAGACAAACACTGTATGATCTCACTCATATGTGGAATATAAACCAACACATGGACAGAGAAAACTGGACTGTGGTTACCAGGGGCAGTGGGGGTAGGGAAGGGGGTGGGGGTGGGCACAAGGGGTGAAGGGA
Source organism: Ceratotherium simum simum (assembly GCF_057802395.1). Taxonomy (NCBI): domain Eukaryota; kingdom Metazoa; phylum Chordata; class Mammalia; order Perissodactyla; family Rhinocerotidae; genus Ceratotherium; species Ceratotherium simum. The sequence continues at coordinate 27,321,440 of NC_141911.1, forward strand.
GTCATATATAGGTGATGGACAAACAAAAATGTACAACCCAAAATTTCACAATGTTAGAAACCATTAAAACATCAATTAAAAAAAAAAAATTTGTTGGCCAATTTATTGGCCTTTGCATTAAAAAAAAAAAAAAAAAAAAGACATTTCTAGGGCTGAACTTAGAAATCAATAACAACAACTAATATTTGTATCACTTTCTTTTTTGCTTAAAAAGTACATTCTCTTGTTCCATTAAAATAATTTGAACATAACTGGCATGACAGATATATATATATTAAAGTATCTTTAAGTTTATATCTGAATATTTCATATTTAAAACCAAACTAGAATATATTTTCCAACCTTATCCCTGAGGCTCGGGTCATTAAACCACTCCAATAACTTTTTGCCCACTTCCATTGGGCTAGAAAGAAAAGTCCTGTAGGTCAACAGGAAGTCTTCTATGAACGTTGGATCCACCACCGAATGTTCTTCCACCAAATGCATTGTTAATCTTTCTGAGGTGCCCTATAACAAACAAAAGGTTTAATTACTATCCTGCATAAATAGCATCTATATGGTACCTTGATTTCAAATCTTCAACATAAGATGAACTGGGTAGTAATATATATAATAATTAATAAAACTGCTGTTCATCAGGAAATATAAAGATTTTTTACAACTGGTAGCTTTTAAGAGAAGTTCCACAGAAAAATGGGGTAGGGGGAATCTTAAGTTGTCATAACTGAAACTACCCAAAAAAATCCTTCCCATGGGATGGGGGCGTGTTTGTCTCACCTTGATGACGATGTGTCCCTTTCTTGTTCCAGTTCGATCAAGTTCTCGGTGTTCTTTCACCATAACAATTTCTCCTTCTTCCTCAACTTTTTGCATGTTCTTTTCTACTTGGTTGAGAATACGGCAGTAATCTTGCTGGGCTATGCAGACAAACTGGAATAAAATATAAGTCACATGTTAATGATAAAGCGCTTGCAAGAGACCTAGCAGTACTAATAATTCAGTATTTTAATTATTTAACCCTGACATTTTTCCACGTCTTTCCCATACTTTCTAAATGAGCGCAGTAATGAACCTTAATCAGACTTCTCTACTTTTTAATGTATTTCTTCCTTGATCAAGAAAAGTTTCCTTTTTAGAATATTTATATGTAGTTTATATTAAAAATCCTAACAATTTTAAAAATCAGAAGATAAAATTAGAAGAGTCCTTTCTCACATTTCTTCTTTGACAATTTAAAAACATTGGGTGAAGGGAGTGGCATTTTAGAAGGATAGATACAAAAAACATTATTACCATTTAATGGGTTTTAAAAGTCTGAAAAGAATTTAAAAGCAACAATTTAAAAATAAAGATGGTTTCAGTAAAAGACACTGAAATTCAAAGATACCCATGAAGTAGATATTATAAATTTGCTAATTATATTGATAAGAAATCATTTTAGAAAGTCTGTTCAAAAAAGGTCCACAAAACAAGCCACGAACTTGCTAAGCTCAGTATTTCCTGTAACTGGTATCAAGGATAATCCTTGCTCTTAAAGGAAAAGTTAACAATAATATACACATCAAGCCATACTCCAAATACAAAACATTTCAGGACTTAGAGCAAACCACTCAATTACATTTCTTAGTAGTTTTTTTTTTTTTTTTTTAAAGATTTTATTTATTTAATTTTTCCCCCCAAAGCCCCAGTAGATAGTTGTATGTCGTAGCTGCACATCCTTCTAGTTGCTGTATGTGGGACTCGGCCTCAGGATGGACGGAGAAGTGGTGCCTCGATGAGCACCCGGGATCCGAACCCGGGCCACCAGCATTGCAGCACGCGCACTTAACCACCAAGCCACAGGGCCGGCCCTCTTAGTAGTTTTAAAGCAAGTTAAGAATGAATTACAGAAATCACTTATCACACAAAAAGACCAGAGGCCAGTGAGGAGACAAGAGCAGATTCTTAAGTAAATAAAAATCATCTTCTTCTCTGAATTTTGAATAATTAAATTCTTATTTAAGAAATCACTTAGGAATGAAAAAAGCCTGGACATTTCTTTTTCTCCTTTAATGTGAAAAGGTGAAGAAAAAGGGAATGGTTAAATTATAGCATATAAAGATAAAATATGATACAGCCATCTAAAATCATATTTTCATAGGACATTTAGAGTTCTGGCTTAATGTTCATGATACTACATTAAATTTTTTTAAAGATGCAAAACCAAATATTGTAATAGTTATAATGACAACGACATCATCACCATCATCATCATCATCACAGTGCAGTAGCCTTACCGGAACTTTCTCAATTTACCCTCCCAATCATCCCATAAGGAAGGTACTACTATTATCGCCATTGTACAGATGAGGAAACAGCTATACCAATGGCATGCTAATTTGCCCAATGTCTCATAATTACATGCTTGCTAATTAAAAAAAAATTATACATAAATATCAAAATCTTGGAAGGAAATATAACAAAGTGTTTATTATTATTTCTGAGCAATACAATTACAAGTGATTTTCATTTTATTTAATGTACTTTTTTATATTTTCCATACTTTCTGCATAATCAATAAAGTTTTTAAAAAGTAGCAGCAGCAGCAGTTCACACTTGAGAAACAGCGTATTACAATATTAAGTTTCTTTCACTGAGTTGGTTGATATAATCTCATTAATTTTTCTATTAAGAGTTTAGAATCAAAAAGTTAAAATTCAAGAGACATAGGCTTTTCTTGTATGTAATTATGCATAGTTTAATTAATTTTTAAAAATAGCTTAAAAAATAACCCATTTTCCTTAACACTGGTCACAGGTACATATATATATGTTTTGAAATATAGAGTCTCTTGTCTCAAAAATATTTTTATTTTTTTATTTTTACGGGACAGTAAAATTGTTCCCCATGTCTCCAAATAATTTGAGGTGTTCTTTCTTATACTCCGTTTTAGAGAATATAATTATATCATTTTCTCATTTATCTCCTAAAACAGAAATATATCACTGAGTTAAAACAACTAAGTAGATAGAGAAAAGAAAATGCTTTTTGAAGAGAAATGTACTGAAATTAATCTTCTTGACTAAGGACTTAAGGAAATTAGAATAAATTTGATTTAAAATTCTTGATGTCAAGACAGACATTTTTGTCATTTCTTCTGTAGCAAACTGAAATAACATCCAGAAAGAAAGAAAAAAAATTCCAAACTGAATTTCTAATATGGCCATATCTAAAAGAAATAAATTTAAGATGAAAACATTTATCTAAAATTTTATTAGATTTATTTTTGCTTTAAGAAGTTTGTAGATCTAATAAGAAATTCATAGGTAAAAAATAATTTTAACTAGTATGATGAAGCCAGTTGAAAATCTGTGAATTATATACATAATTGTTTTGGTGAGGTTTTATACTTTCAGGTAGCTGTTAACACATGAAAGTACTGTATGATCTCAGCACTCTGATAAAAAAATTCAAACAAGATGTTGCTTACAAAAGGCCAATGAGAGTTTATATCACAGGGTTATTTTCTTTGGGGCACATGACATCACAATTGATATTTAGTAGAAAAATTATAGACAATAAAAGAATGAAGTAAAATTAAACTTCAATCATAATACAGTATAATCAATTTTCAACTTATCCATGCAATTGCTTTCTCCTCCAAAACTACTTCTTAAATTCAAAGCGTCATTAGCTCCCATGGTCTCAGGAAAACGTGAGTCTAACACATTAACCTTAAGAGGTTAGATCTATTTAAACTGATACTTTGCAGTCTGTAAGAGAAATTCATATCTAATTGTTCACACAGGTATCCAAGTGTTCATTCCCCATTGAAGGGTGTAGGGCAGGGCTAAGCAATGCCTGGGGATCACTGGCAGGCCTAAGACACATGCAGTGGAGAAAGACAAAGGGAACAGGAGAGTAGAAGAGGAGGAAAGGAAAAGAGGGATAGGAAGAGGGAAAAAGAAAAGAAAGAGGCATATACGGGGAATGGAAAACCATTACCAAGTGCCTGTACCATATGATGTCTACACCTAGCCCTGCCTTCGTCCTTCAAACCAAACAGGAACAAGAATAGACATGAAAGGAGAGAACTGGAAGAGGAGCACACAAAGAAGGGATCCAGAGCAAAACACAACCTTGAGCATATCATGGGATCCAAATAAACAGAAATCAATGTTAAATTTAATCCACTCACTGTTGTGTCCTTAGGCTTAACATGAGCTCAACTAGATATCACATTACCCAGTTTTTATTTTTGGAATCCACTGGACTGTAAGAAAATGAGAGCCAAACCTAGGCAAAGTTGCTTCTTCTTGGTAGAGAGAACACCATGTTTGTTCATTTCATTCAGTAACTGTTGATTGCCTACAATGTGCTCAGTGGAGTGACAGAAACTTACAGAGGCCATTTTAAGGAAGAATGAAAATACGATTCTCTTTGTTTCCTTTACTTCTCCTAACAAGAAGATGGTCTAACATTTGTACTTTCTGACAGATACATGACACTTTAACAGAAATACACTAAAATACTATCCCAAACAAGCATTTACATTAAATGATCTAACTTCTCCATTCTACTATCAAGGGAGTGAATCTCAGGCCTGAGCAGATGGGTCAATGGAAGTATAGAATGATTCTTGAAACCCTTGATTTAACATGTTCCTTTTACAGTGGCTTGGAGTGGAGTGGGGAGAGGAAGAAAGAGACTTTCTCTAGCAGATACATCACCCTTGACCCTCTTTGTATATCTGGGAACCTCATATCAGGAGCTATAGGAGTCTAGGTATCTTAATCAGAGGTTTCGTTTTTAATCAGTTTTCTTTTGGAGTCTACTTCGCTGTCACTCTGAGTTTCCCACCAATTCCTCATCCAGTAAATAGATTAGACTTCCTTCGCTAACATCTACCTACTCTTCCTTTCCCAGAACTCCCAGATAAATATTTAATGTTACCTGGTACATTTGACATTACTTAAGCACTCTGTAATATTCAATCATATAACATTTTTATCAATCATTCTGAAACATTTCTCTGCCTCTTCCATGATTACAAAATTTCTAACAAAAGGCATTGGCCAATTAAGAGATGTTAATGTAATAGCTGAATTCTGAGAAATAAAATAACTTTTACTTGCCCTTTAAGGGCAAAGACTCCAACTGAAATGCTCTAGCAATGCCAACATGTAGAAGGGTTCAGGGAGGAACTGATAAGAGAGAATAGGATAGAGAAACCATTAACAATTTTCTAGTTTGTTTTGACTCAGTTTGGCATTATTATTTTTTGGAATACAGTTCCAGAGCTGAAATATCACATATGATCTCCTTTAAATGAACATTTCCGGGTCAAATAAAGACCTCGCCATTTACCTGCCATTTTGTTTTCCTATATTATGCCAAATAATTGAGAGTCAACTATATTTAGAATGCTCTTCAGGCATTACATTTTCAAAACACTGAATTCATAGCCATTTTTTTTTTCTCTACGGTGCTCACTGAAGGAATTATTTGACAACGTTATTTTGATTCTCTAGGTAAGATGATTTTATTTATAGTAATGGTCATTTTCTTTTTAGTAAGTAAAATGCTAAAAATGAAAATTCAAATGAGTACTATTTTGCATTTATCAGATACTATAAAAATTCAACGATGTTCTTTTAGAATAAAGTATATTCAGATATATTTCAGACTGCAGACTAATAAATACAATGAGCAGTTAACATTTCATTAGTCTAGGGCCGGCCCCGTGGCTTAGTGGTTAAGTGCGCACACTCCGCTGCTGGCGGCCCCGGTTCGGATCCCGGGTGTGCACCGACGCACCGCTTCTCCGGCCATGTTGAGGTCGCGTCCCATATACAGCAACTAGAAGGATGTGCAGCTATGACATACAACTATCTACTGGGGCTTTGGGGGGGGGGGCATTTAATTAGTCTAAGTCAAATTTTTTAGTTTATTTATATTAAAATATTTTATGTTTCAAAGACAATTTTTTTGTGTGTGTGTGAAGAAGATCGGCCCTGAGCTAACATCCATGCTAATCCTCCTCTTTTTGCTGAGGAAGACTGGCTCTGAGCTAACATCTATTGCCAATCCTCCTCCTTTTTTTTCCCCAAAGCCCCAGTAGATAGTTGTATGTCATAGCTGCACATCCTTCTAGTTGCTGTATGTGGGACGCGGCCTCAGGATAGCCAGAGAAACGGTGCATCGGTGCGCGCCCGGGATCCGAACCCGGGCCGCCAGTAGCGGAGCGCATGCACTTAACTGCTAAGCCACGGGGCCAGCCCTCAAAGACAAATTTTTTAAGACAAGACATAAATTATGTCTTGATAACAGAAGCATCTTAAATTTATTTCTCACTAATATAGAGGTTACTGGTTATATCAAGCTAATTAAATTTCACATTTGGTCTCAATATTTTCTCTAGTCTTTTGTTAAATGCTTTTAAATCATTAATATTAATATAATATCAACATTGACCTTTTTCTTTTGCTATCAAGTATTTTCTTTTTATTAGCAGTTACATTTTCTACTAGCAAGTCTTTCTACTGATTCATACTATGGTTGATTTTCATGACTTCTAAAATCAATTCCTTATCTTGTATGAATTTAAATAAAAACACTGCATAACTGTATCACATCATCTTTATTAATCTACTTATAATTTATTTTCATAATGAGCATTTTACTTCCATATTATTTGACGAATAGATCATCAGTTATTATTGAAGGAAATTTTAAAATACCATGTTTATGGCACACTTTTTTTTTATTAGAACACTTAGTTCTGTGGAGTTCAAATAACTTTAAGGGAGATTTATTTTTAATTTCCTGAGGCATAATAACACTAAAAGTAATAGTTCTACTTTAAAATCTTATTTATAAATCTAAAAGATGACCTATTTATATAGACAGAAAAATCTTACCACAACTGCATACGTAAGTGTTCTTTATTGAGCATAAAACATACATTTTTAATGATATTCCATACCTGGCAGTCATCCACCTTTGTTCTCATTACTCCTTTCATATATTCTTTGTCCATGGTTGGAGAGACACCAAAACTATTTCCCATACATAATATTTCTGCTTTTCCATCTGGATAAGTCACTTCCACAGAACCATTCAGAATCACTGACCAGGAGTCCAGCTAATTCAAAAAAATGAAGACAAAGCAAAAAATAACATCATGACCATGCAGCTATAAATGCTAGAATACTCCCTACAAATGATTTAGCAGATCTTTCATTTTGAAGATGGGACAAATCACTCAAGTAAAGTTAACTGTTTACCAAATTCACAGAGCAAGGAATAAAGCACAGCCATATATCTACGTATTTCCATATGCCTAGAACAGGGTACACATTATTTCACTCTTTTAACTTGACTTCGGATATTCTTCTCTAAAATGATACAAGGAAGAAAATTTCTTCTGTTCTCCAAAACACATGTGAAAAGATAAAATGATCACATTGCCTCAATAAGAATATCATTTTGTTCTGACAAGAGGCATTATATTATGAACATGTTACAAAATCTGAAAAGTTAATACATCAAAATATCTCTAGTAATATCATATGAAATACTGTAAATAAAAGAAAAATAAAATAATGAATTTGGAATACTTTGACATAACAATGAGTATCATAATTCCTAAACTATTCAAACTTATTGTTGCCTATTGTTTTTTTTAAGACGAAATAATAAAGAATTGTTTTTTTGTTCATTTGCTATTTCACGAGATCCTCAAATAGCAGCTTTTAAGTAGTAGAAATATTTACTAACCTCTTCACCATCATTTAACACTATGGTCCCAGCTCTTTCCACCACTGCAAACACCATGACAGCACAGAGCTCTCGTCTCACTGACATTGTCATATTGGCAAAAGCAGGCAACTGGTGCATAAATTCCAAGAGTTGTTCTGAAAAGTAAAAGATACTCATAGTAAAAATTACACCTTTTTTTAAAAACAAGCATTCAAAAAGAATGCTCTAGGGTTCTTTCTTTTAAATGCCCTACAATTCTGCCCACTGAAAAATAGAATTACTTTAATTAAGCATCTTTCGTACAAGTTGAATTTCTTGCAGGTATACAAAGAATTCTGTCACTGTGGAAATGGTGACATCGCCTTGTTGATTCAGGAACCTAGTATACATTGTAATTCAAATTCTGACGGAAATGAAAAAATTAATAAACTTCAAATGGGGAATTTCTATTGAAAATGAACTGTGATCTTATTAAGGCTTATTAAGGGGTGAAATGTAACTGAAATGAAACAGAGCTCTGAGAATTCTCCAAAAAGTCAGTGGGTCCATTCCAGTGCCTTTTGGGCAAGTGGATGCCCAAAAGAGTCAGTAGAAATAACCACCTTCAATCTAAAGCTATTCCAGGATTTAGAAGCAAAGGAGTATTTTCTATGATCAGATAAATCTATAAAAATTAATCAACTAAAAAATTTACAACATCATTATATGATAAATGCAAATGAAAACTGATATATTATTTCTTATCCCACAAATTGGGGGGAAAAAAGTTTAATCACTTATCCTATTGGTGATGCTGTTGAGAAACAGCTTATATTTTGGTATAATTCTAGCTATTGACAAAATGGATGACTTCACAATCTTTTCAAGTCCTATGGTCTCTATTTTTAATTTTCTCTCTTATTAGGTAGCTTTACTAATTACTAAGTTCTTTCCTTACTCCTCACCACGGCTCTATGAGGTGCATGTTTTCTTTTTCATTTCACAGCAAGGAAACTGAGGCTCAAAGTCATATAATTAGGAGGTGGCAGCGACATGATTCAGGACTGTCTGCCTCCAAAGCTCATGCTGGACATTATACGTAGTGATAAAGAGCACAGGGTTTGTATTAGACAGCATTTGAATACTCACTAGTTATATTACTTTGGGTAAGTTAATTTCCTTAAGGCATGTTTTTCTCATTTGTAAAAGAAATGATATAATACCTACCTTCATTGGACAGTTGTGAGGATCAAATGCAATAAAGTCCCTAGCACAGAATAAATACTCGATAAACAAGAACTGCAATTATTGTCATTATTGGATACAGTTTGTTAACTGCAGAAACAACATAGAATAGAAAGATATATTCCATGAAAACATTATATTTCCAGAAGGTCAGACAGGGTGGTTTTCTTTGTTCCAGCTGGGTAATGTCTGTTCTGATTAGACCCTACATCATCCCTCCTGTTTAAGACTTCACTACACAGGGTGGCTTCGTTAATCAGAAGAATAACAATGATAAGTGGTACCCAGGAACTCTGTCCATAGGACAGTGTTCTTCAACCTGACCCAGACTGATATGTCAGGAAATCAATTGACTGTTGCAACTAGCATTTTTAAAAAAAAAGAAGAAAGAGTATCAAAGCACATCACTTACAGAAAGAACGAGTTCTGTTTAGTGAAACTTTTATTTCTGAAATGAGAAGGTGTGTATGTGTCGTGCCATAAAATATATTCATTCCTGGGGACAGCAGTAAAGCAATTCTGAATACTACTGCAAGAGATGACCCATATCTATTAAATATGGGAGGTAGGGATCATTGTTTTACAAATGCACTGACCTTTCGATTTGAAACATAAAGGCAAATGAACAAGTCGTGGTCCTCTGACTAGCACATCACAGTTAGTTCTGCTGTTTCCAGACTCTGTTTTCTTCAGCTATCATCCCCCACCCTTCAACATAAAGTATTAAAATATTAACTACGGAACACACATTTTACTCTTTTTCCTCCCCTAGTAATAGCGAAATTTCCTTGGACAAGCAAATATTCGTGGTCTTAAGAAAAATATAAGACCAGAAATTAATTGTCAGAAATATTTTAAATTTAACATAATATTTTTAGACAACAATAAAAGTAAAATTACCACCACATATATAACTGAAGAATATAAAGTATATAAATATGAAATATAAAATATATTCAGTCACTAATACTTGCTATAATGATTTGAAGTGGATTGCATAGACGTTTTTCTTGATTTTTGGCAGACTCCTCCTCTATTAGTTGGTCATGATACAGCAGGATAGAAAATATCTGTGTATCACATATAATAAGGATAAATAATAAAGGAGAAAGAAAAGATCTAATAATAGTAAATATATATAATTCTCTAGGCTCAGTTGAAAAACTAAAAATAAATAAATGCTTAATCAGATGGCATCTAAGAGTTTTTAAGACTCTCAAAGACTCACTAATGGTATCACTGGCTTTGTGATAACTTCTATTCTACTATTTATTACACTGGAGGATTAGAACAATTTAAAAAATAAAGAATTTCTATCAGCAATCTTTAAAAAAAAATAAATAAATATAAAATGGAAGCATTTGGCTATAGGGGCTCAACATAAACTCTGATAGTGCCACAGGGATCACACAGAGTTAAAGGGATTAGGACAGCCAAGAATGCAGAGCTTGGAATGAGTAATAAGATAGTTCCTAGGACATATGGAACGAAGTAGCCATGGATGGGGGAAGCAGGACTAGTTTCTTCTATATTGCTTGGAAGAATCAGAATAATACATTAATGTGACCTATCTTATTTTGTTAAGAAAAGGGTAGTCTTGTTTATAAAAAATATTAGACATTTTTAAAGACTTTTTTTCTAGCCAATGTAACACAAAGAAAAGCCAAATAATCAACTTACAGACACCAGAAGCTAAAGTCAATTTAGAAAATTAGCTTTTCTTATTTGCTTTGGTTTAATTTTATATAAGAAATGATTAATATTAAGACTTTAAAAAAAAATCTGTGGGGTTTTTTTGGTGGTACATGAAAGCAGGGAAAAAAGGAATTCTTTGAAAGCAATCAAAGTAGTTCTCTACCTTAATGTGTCAGGGCTTCAAAACAACAACAAAAAATAAATTCACAACCATTCAATGGCTGTGCCTACAAAGTCGTGAGCTGGAGAGCACAAATGAAGCAAATCCCTTCCTTCAAAGTGTCAAAATAAAGGTATACCTACGAATCTATGGGAACTCAAAGGCCAAATCTTTTAATTCCTGCTGTTTTTAAAATATGATCAAATATTAGCAATTTCATTTGATTCAACTTAAACCATAAACACACACACACTCACCATCCCTTCCCTTTTTTGTGGAGGTAGAGGAAGGTGGTTAGGAAGAGAGGCATCTGGAGAAAACATCAATTATACAGGTGTTTGTAGTTCATATGAAAGATGTCTGTTTTAACTAAGTACAGGAGGATAAGTTAGATTTAACAAGAGTAACAGCAGAAGAGCTAAAGAGTTCTTTGTATTCATTTGTAGGAATCAGCATAGCTCTTGCTTTCCAGAAATTCTGGGAGAGAAAGCTTCTCAGATATGAAGTAAAAGTCTTAAATTTTCAGGAAAGACATGCTACACATATTTTAATAATCATCATTTTCTTCCGTAACTATACTAAAACGAACATATTCAAAAGAGAAAATACATTAGCTTACAAAATGATAACTTGCAGATTAATCTGTTTATAAGCATTGTTCAATCTAATTTTTTAAAAAAAACAAGCTATGAGCAAAGATTCTGGATTAAGATGTCAAATTGAACACACTTCCAATTTCATTCTCTCTTTAAAACTACAATAAGCATATGTACATAGCTTAAATGGTAAACGTTTTTCCTCATAATGTTTGCCTCCCTCAAAACACATGCAACAAGCCACTCATAATGATGTCCATATTGTCCTATATCTAACCCCAATAGACTCAGTTCCTTGAATTTCTCTTCAAATACATATCGGCCCACAAAGAGCTGGAGAAGTGGTAGAACAGATAATCCAGGCTCAGGCAAGGGTTAGAGATTCTAAACGTGTGGTGGAAAGATGACTCTCAACAGAAACTGCTCTCACTGCCAGTATTCTAAGGAAGAAGCCACAGTGCAGAAGACGTACTCAAACCCTGAACCATTACTACACAATCAACTCTCACTCTGATGGCAATGGTAGGTAAAAGGAACCTCAAGAAAGGGGAAAGTGGACATAAAGCCACTTAGATTTTTAACCTCCGGATGCATTTAAAGAAAGTCTTAACCCCCCCATAGCTCATATGCTGCCAACTTGACATTTTGCTGTCTTCTTCCATTCAGTCTCATCTTCATATGGAACCAGAGTAGAAGCAAATTCATTTACATGACAATTTTACCAACTGCCACTTGACTAATGTTTACATACAGAAAACACAACCTTAACACGGACGGTGCTCAGAAGAAAATTAATGGAAGTAATATTGTTAAGAAAGACTACTGTTAATTTTTTTTTTGTCATAAAGTAAGTTAAGAAAGAGCTCATGTGGAAGGATTTTATTAGGAAGTTTTATTATTTTTAGACTCTTGAAGATATTGATTCAGTAAAATTGATTTTTTCAAAATTTTTTTCAACAAATGCTACTGTTTATACAAGGGAAATTTATTAACTAATGACTTTTTAAAGTCTACTATTCTTGGGCTCTATTATATCAGACAATTTTACCTGTAAATATTTTAAATTGTCCTTAGATTCATTTTCTCATCCAAACTCACCAATGTCATCATCTGTCCTGTCAATTGGGTCCTTCTCCAGGCAGTCTCTCACAATGTCCCTACTCATCAGAGGATCTGATGCCCTCTCAATGTCTTCCTCATCATCATCATCCTCAGAATCCACTGCTGTTTCTGGCAACCCACTCAGGTCCATATCACCAGCCTCACTTTCTGTGGCCTTAAAACACACCAAAAAAAATTTTTTTTTAACTGTTTTAAGTAAATCTTTTGTACCCAAAAGAAACAAGAACAAGTCCAGTTCAAAATATTACATTTTTTCTTATATTAATTTTTCTGTAACTAAGTTACATGTCTTCAATATCAACAAATATTTATGTACCAGGCACTATGTAAAAGAATTACTTCAAAAAAACATGAGTGACTTTATCTTCTATTAAATTTTTAGTTAGGATTAATGATTTTATCTCAATAATTTTAATTTCTAATCTGAGCTGTCATACAGCATTTGAAACAGCAGAATAAAGAAGAAAAAGGTAGTATTTGTTTTCACTTCATTTTTCAAAGAGAATGGCTTAAGCTAAGAGCATAAGGGTGACAATTGGTTCTGAGCAATTCCTTCCCCAAAAGAATAGGTGTGGATTTATTAATGCCAGGAAGACTGAACTACTTCTCTCCTATTAGACAGTCTTTACGAAAAAGTAAATCACAAATTAAAAGTAATTTGACAAATATGCAAGCAAAACATTAACAATTAGTTTGATTATCCCCAACTATAAATCATCAAAAAGTCTAAAAGACCATATGCCTACAAATGACACATTCTTTCTTCCCATTCCGCAACACAGTTGACTGCATCACCAATCAAACTGCAAGTAATCAAGATATACTCTAGTCCTTGAATATCTTCTTAGTCATCAGAGTCACAAATTTCAAAATGGTCTTTTCTGTTGGGCTATCTCAAGCCTAGAACAGTTATCCTTTTTAGGTCATTTTATTGCCTTTTATGATTATCATGTCAACAATACAAATATACGTATCATATTGGCCTTATTTGACATTATATACCCAGAATTCACTAACTGCTCAAGCACAGTAAAAATGAATTCAATTAAATATTAACTACATCAATCTTGAACATCACAAACGTGTTTTTCCAGATAAAATATTAAACTCTTTAAAACATTTTATTATAAAACTGTTAACTTTGTAGAAGATATATAAAGTTTACAGACTTCTAATAACTCATAACCCACATGATTTTCAAAGACAATAACGACATCTTATTTTTAAGAATAGGCAAATACAGATTAAGAATAAATACATTAAAGATAAAAATATAAAATGTTGAACCTGATAATAATAATAATAAGCTAACATTGAATACTTACAACGTGCCAGGAACTGCTCTAAGTGCTTTACATATATTAACCCATTTAATCCTTAAAACAATCCTATGCAGTAAATGCCATTATTAACTTTTATTATTCTCCAAACATTCAAGTAAAGAGAAGTTATTTTTCCAAGGTCATGCTAATGATGAATTGTGGAATCAAGATTAGAACCAGGAATTCTGGCTTCAGAGTCTTAACCACATCCTAATCTGTCTCTTTATAACAGATACTTATATAAGGCTTTATACTTTTTCTATAATTTATTTTGTCAATATTTAAAGAATAAATTGTATTATTTTCTTATCAACAAAATTTCACCTTTCTAAAGTCTTGGTTTACACTATAGAACATAAGATTTAATCCCACATTTTGAAGCAATATAAGCACGTTAATATTTTCTAAAGTTTAACAAAAAGAATTTTAATCACATTTTCAGTTCTTTAGATACAATTTCCTGAACTAAAGTACATACGTTATAAGAAAAAACTAAGGGGAAAATAATTGAAGATAGAATACTTAATGAAGACAGAATAATTGAAAACGAAAAACCTAGTGTCTATAAAAGCTCTTTAAACAATGGCCTTAATAAATGCTATTGCTTAGGTAAGACCCAATTACGAGCAGAGGTGCTCCAGCTGGGAGAGCAATAAGACCTGAGGCTGAGGCAGAGAGAATTAATTGTGGCGTGCTCAGAAACACATCTCCTAATTTAAATTCAGAATTCACAGAATTGTCTCTGGATTCTAGAATGAAATTGAAGTAGAACTTGATGTGATGTAGTATGCCAAGGCTTGATCAGAGAAACTAGGCCAACACTGTTATCACCACCTTATTTCTGAAGTTTAGAAATGTGACAATTTGCTAATGTTTGCTATGATTACATTGTCACCCCAGTTTCACCTTAAGATTGCAGATTATTATTCATCACCTTATATTTTCAAATATACAGGTAATCAGTCCTCTATATACACATTCTTTAATATTAGCCTAGAATGAAGAAGGAGCAACACTGAAGACAGAAATAAAAACAAAACCCCAAAAAACTCTTTTAAATAATATAGTCATATAACTTTAGGTTTTTCTTTAATTTTTAAACTTCTAACATATGGTAAGAGATGAAAAGTATATTTTATACCATCCCAAAGGCTCGTTACTATCATTTAAATAAATTATATTTAAGTCTTAAGTAGAACAAAAAGACTTTCAAGTGTGAACTGGACTAATCTCTCTAAAACTGAAGCCTCCACCCCACTTATGTAAACGATCATTAGTTGTTTTCCATCTCTGTTAAATATATTCCATTCTTTAAGAAACCAAATGTTCATAAAATAACATTCACTAAACCAGTAACTTAGAGTATTTTTATTTGAAATAAATGTCCATTTTATTTTAAAATACTACAGAATTCCTTTTAAATAGAACTTGATAAACAATTTTTTAGGACTCTAATAATTTCATAACACCACTGCGTCATGAATAATGAGACGTGTAGAGACTGAGTGGAGTTAAAAATTTAATGAACACCAACTGGTCTACAGGAGAAGCATACTAAAGTTATGAGGAGTGCCTGGAACCTAGTGTTACTGAATTTATATTTGCTGAATGAACAGAAAAACTCAGATTTTAGTATTTCAAATCTCAGCTTTACCATTCATTAAGTGACTTTAGCAAAGTTACTTAACCTCTATGAAAGCAGTTTTATCATCAGTAAACTGGAGTTACATCCAGCCATTCATAGGACTATTCATGGATCAAATAAGGGAAACGAAAGCCAGTTATAGGCTACATCAAAAGTCGCTTCCTCAAGGGGATAGATTTTTCATCTCAGTACTTGCATACATTTACCTCTCCCCATTCCAGCAATGAGCTTGCACATAATTTATATTGGCAGAATTTGTCAACAATAACAAAATTCCGTTAAACACTCCAACCTCTTACAAACTGTAAAAAATTTTTTCTCAGGCTAACAGCACCCATTAAATTTTGGCTAAATGGCGCATACAATAATTATAAAAATAGTGATCCTTATATTAAATGACTACCATATTTCTAGCACTACTTATTTGATGCTTTTAATACATAATAATTAATCTTCATATTGATTCAGCAAATTAGGATTATTACCCCTATTTTTCAGATGAGAAAACACTAAGGGAAATTAAATAAAATGTTCAGTGTAAACAAAACAAAACAAAACCTAGTAATTGTGCCAGGACTCAAAATCAGGTCTGATCAACACAAACTACTAAATACTTTGCCCAGTTTTCTCAATAAACTGTCTTCATAAAGAAAATAGGTAAAATATAATAACATAAAATGTTTTCTGCTTTGTTAAGTCATAAAACATAAAATGTTTAAAAATATATATGTGCATATAAACAATACACTGGCTATTTTCTAGCTTCCTCCAAACTACAATATCACTAAGATTAATGCTAGTTTTTAAATTCTTCTATTCTAAATAAAGATACATACACAGACGAGTATATTTAAAAGGTATCTGATTGTATTTGTCTCAGGAGCAAGAAGAAAGGCTTATATATTTCAGTTAGGCAAATAATCCTGTCCTAAATTAATTTACCTTCTATATGTTTGACCTAACGATTTAGATGCACATCATAGTTAAATAGTAATTTTCTCATAAAAACTAGTAATATTCTTAGATTGATGCTGAAAAGCTCTATGATTTATTTAAATCAAGAGGGACTACATATATTTCGTTATTATAAATACAGTTCTTAAAACCACTTTATTTTGCATTTTTAAAAGGATATCAAAAAATGAACAAACTGAGGAAATATTAAATGCCATAAAGCTCTAGTGAAGTGTTAATTTAACAAAAATAAAAATAAAATTACTACTGCACATTTTATCATTAAGTACTTAAAAAGCATTTACAAAGAAACCTTTTTGCTTGTTAAATATCTCACACATATACCCATGTTTAAGAGGTATGCTTACTAATTATTCTTGATGTAAATAAATTTTGTGCAGAATTTCAAACATACATATTTAACCCAAATAGCTCCTAAGTCAGACCCTGAATAAATTTATGCTAGAAAGTTATTTTAAATGCTAATGCTGGGGCTGGCCCCGTGGCTTAGCGGTTAAGTGCGCGCGCTCCGCTGCTGGTGGCCGGGGTTCGGATCCCGGGCGCGCACCGACGCACCGCTTGTCCTGCCATGCTGAGGCCGCGTCCCACATACAGCAACTAGACAGATGTGCAGCTATGACCTACAACTATCTACTGGGGCTTTGGGGGAAAAATAAATAAATAAATAAAATTATTAAAAAAAAATAATAAATAAAATAAATGCTAATGCTGATGTTAATTTAACTGAGACAACAAAGTGAGCAGGAACTGCCGACAAAACCATATATATGTATAAAGTATGAAAATGTATTTGAAAACAATATAATGTTTGCATTGTCTAGTTTGTGTATCATAATTTATGCTGTTTCTAATTTTAGCAAATCAATGTCTTTTATTTCAATATAGGCTTTAAAAATATATACACAGGGGCTGGCCGGGTGCTATAGTGGTTAAGTTCACACATTCTGCTTTGGTGGCCCAGGATTCTTGGGTTTGGATCCCAGGCGCAGACCTACACACTGCTCATCGAGCCATGCTTTGGCAGCATCTCACATACAAAATAGAAGAAGACTGGCCCAGATGTTAGCTCAGGGCCAAGCTTCCTCACCAAAAAAAAAAAAAAAAAAAAAAAATACACTTATGCCTAAAAGAAAGGAACAATTCTTCAAAGCTCTTAATATAAATTGTTAGGCTTCCTTCCAAAAATTACAATCTACAATAGGTGTAGAATGTCTGTCTATAAATATTTATTATAAGTAAGAAAGTCTGTGCTAATTTGATAGGAAAAAGTTTCATATTTAAATCCTCATATTCTTAATTACTAATACATTTTAAACATTTTATTTAAGGTACAGACATTTTCATGTTCTCTTCTGCAAACTACCTACTTTCGTCCTTTGAATATTGTTATATTGTGAGCCAAATATTTTTCTTATTAACTTGCATAAGTGAGTTACATTATAACTTTAATTCTTTGTCTCAATTGACCTTTTAATTATTAAATTTTTTGATCATTCATTATACCATTAAGAGTGTGCTAACTCTTTAGTTTATCTGGAATTTAATCTTAATTATGATATAAAGTGAGACTATAAAATGACTCCTGCACCCCAAAGACCATTTATTGAATAATTCATCACTTTCTTCATTGATTTGTGAGGTTTTCTCTATTATATATTATATCCTTACACATGAATTCTGTTTTGCTTGAACTTTCTGTTCTATTGATTGATCTATTTTTGTACAACTATTTCCAGTCCACCTAAGTCACGGCTCTGATAATAATACCATTTAACCAGGACATGTCATGGCTGGAAACTGCATTGTCTCATATCACCAACTTAGGCATTCTGCTTTCTATCACCAACAACTGCCTACTTTTCAGCTTGCTTCCTTCTGCTTCCAGGGTAACCCCTTTTCATCTCAAGCATAATCTTCAGTCTTCAAGACCCTACTACCTTCTATGTCTAGCTCTCACATCTCAAGCTTACATTCTCTAGTCTAATGTTTCAATGACATTCATTCAACACATCTCTACTGAATGCCTACGATTTCCTGGCTCTGTAGTAGGTTCTAGAGAGAAAATGGAGACAAGACACAGAAATTCCCTGCCTTCTTGAAGCTGTCATTCTAGTACGCAGATAGAACAACATAGAAAGTAATAATCGTTTCAATTAAAGTCTAAATAAAAGGACTAGTCAGGAAAGGAACCAAAATGTAGGATCCACTTTACAGACAGTAATAAGGAAAGAACTCTCTCAGAAGATGGTACTTGAAAATGAAGGCAGAAAAGGATCAAGCTAGGAGAAAACATTCCAGGCAAAAGGCATGCAAAACAAAGCTCTGTGGTTAACAAGAGCTTGGCATGTTGCTCCATTCGTCTTTGTGTTACACTCACTGAACAAAACTTCAGTCCTGGGTGAAGCCAAATCTTTGCTTTCTTTGTGCTTACTGTGGAGAAAATTGCTTAACAGGGCAGAGGGAAATCAGTCTGTACTTGAGAGCACCAACTCAACTGAGCTTTCATTGCTCTGGTCAATTTGCTCTCCTACTCTCTGAAACTACTATTTCAAAACTTCTCTCTCCTTAAAACTCTCTATCCACCAACTCTCTCACTCTCAACAAATGAACTTAACTCTTGAGAGAGAAAAACAGAAGCCAACAGATAGAAACTCCCTCAACTCCCAAATTCCCCACTCCAAACCTACCATGATATGTCCCTGTTACAACAGAAGAGAGTTTCTTTTCTTAAAGCTAGTTATTCCACTTTGCTCTTGAATTCCTCTCCCCTCACCCTCTCAGGAAAATTATTCTACTCTTTTCTCTCTTGTACACAGCACTCAACTTCAACTTCACTGTGTCCATCTCGTGAGCATTTATACTCACTTCAATGTGACAGCTTTCTCCTAAGTCAGAATTGTACAAAGATTAGATGGGCTGCTATGGGAGATAGTTGCCCATCCCTGGAATTGTTCAAGAATAAACTGGATGAGTGATTGACAGGAGAGTAGCAGGGGATTCAAATACAAGATTGGTCACTGAACCAGGTGCATCTCTCAGATTTCTTATCATCTTAAGAATTTCTGATTTAAATATAATAGAGATGATCTATTGGGGATCTCTCTATTAAATGTTAAGTTTTGTATAGCCAATAATTAAATCCTTAGATACATCAATGGATTTTTCCTTATAAAGGATATAAACTTAACAGGTTATATGCCTGTCATCAAGTTTGAAATGAATAGCCTAGCAACTTAACTAAAGTGAATCAAAATACACAGGGATCTTCTTTTCCATCTATACCCCAAGAGAAAGTCCCACTATAGGCTGCAAGCTCCAGCCATGTCAGAGCAATTTGGAGTTCTGACCCACATTCTCGATTCACAGACATTCTGATGGTAGCTGAGGACAGCAGAAGGACCAGCAAGGATTTCCTCATGAACTTACCCCAGCCTACTCAAGGTAGTAACATATAAAGCTAGAATTCCCCTCAGAATATGTCTCAATAAATTATATAAACAACTTTATAAGTTGACCTTATAGAAGTTCCATTCAGGTTTGTATATACTTGAAGAAAGCAGTGATAACTGCTACAACCTCAAGCTGTGTTCCCACTACAGATCTTTAAAATGTATAATCATCTCAAAGTTTATAAGACAAGAGCTCTATCATGATGTTTCAATTAAGATAAGCTAAAGCACAGCTTTTACTTATACTGGTCATTATTCTATTATAAGGGATACTTTTGAATAAACATTAAAAAAATCAACTTCTAAAAATAGGCAGGGGGTGTGAGGGACGGAGAGTAAATTTACTCTGATCCACCACCTTCTCCTCCTGTAACATTTGAAAATGGGATTACTTTCTAAAGATTTAATTACATGTTAACACTTAAGGCATCAAAGTAGAAATCTGAAAAGTTACTTTAAAGAGCCAGATAATTATATTTATTATTCCAAAATAATAAAGAAATTTTTAATCAGCCAAGAATCTGCAAATAATTGCATTTGTGGCTGTCAACTATTAGTAAGTTCTCTACAACACCCTCAAATTATAGAAAAGTGTGTACCTATTACCTCCTTAAAAGAAAATTAATTTTCTAAGATATACTAAATTTAGGACTTACACAAATATGTTTTGCCCTGATGGTATTCTAATTGTTTAGTTACTTTCAGTAATTGTTTTAAAAAAATAGAAACTTAGCACTGCCTAAATACATCAACGACCCTGTAACACTTTAGAAACACTTGTTTCTAAAGAAAGGTACTTTTATGGTCATCTCATACCACGATTCCTAAGAAGCCAAGAATTACACTTTGCAAAGTGAGTATTATATTCTTTTTGTTTGAAACCATCCAAAATCCCATATTAGTAATCTGTATTTAAAGACCCCTAAAAAGGACCTTTCTTGCATCTTTTAGTCACTTTTCCTAAATTTGCACTTTCTAAGCCAATGAACTATTCCTTAACAATTAAAACTACTTTGCTTTTAAAACATTTTTGGAATTCCATAGTTTAGTTTTTTTCTATCCATCAGTATCATAAAAATTTATTTTAAATACCTAACTAATCTATAGGTAATTTAAAAAATTCAAGAAAAACAATTCAATGATCCAATCTTAATCATCTCTTCCCTTTTGTCATACCCAAGACTTTAATAAGAAAAACTTACTATAAAAGCATAATTCTGTTGTTTTCTCCTACAGTTTTAGTCATGAAAGAGTCATAAACCTAATATACCTATAGTAAAATTAATAAAATATTTAACGTCAAGAGTAACATTTCCATTGTAATGACTCTATTTAAAATTCATTACAGAGCAGAGGCAAATACAATCAGACACTAGTTCTACTTCCTAAAACAAACATATAACATACTATATGTCTGTGTGAAGCATAAACATTAACATTTTCTGTACACGTATGCACATATAATATACACATATATTTACTTTATAGATGCTATCAATTAAG
This sequence comes from Ceratotherium simum simum, assembly GCF_057802395.1. Classification (NCBI taxonomy): domain Eukaryota; kingdom Metazoa; phylum Chordata; class Mammalia; order Perissodactyla; family Rhinocerotidae; genus Ceratotherium; species Ceratotherium simum. The sequence continues at coordinate 27,342,871 of NC_141911.1, forward strand.
AATCATAAAACTCCTTAGAATACATGAAAATAAAGCAAATGACAAGGAAAACACCTTCTTACCTGGTAGATATCGGAAAGACTGCTGCTTCCAGAATCACTAGTGATACTACATCCTGAATGGCTAGAAGAAACGTGTGTCACCTGTGGGTGGAGACTATCAGTAAGGTGTAGTTTTGTGAAATCTGCAGGAAGCTATGGAAGGAGCAGGAAAAACTGGGATTACAATTTGAATCAAGAACTCCAATAAGACATTTAAAAATAATATTATACTCTACCCCATACTATTTAGCCAAAAATATTATTAGGAAAGATCCTTCTTTTTCAAGTTCACAAATTACTAAATACTGTCTTATTTACCAAAAGTCATAAAATTAATTTTTAAAGTTTATGGGCATTCAATGAACCTTAAATAATACTAAATTCAATGCTTAAATAGGTGGGTTTGATGGTTAAGATGAACTTGGACGAGCATTTAATTCAACGAGCTACAATTTTCAAATTACACACCAATGAGCAAATTCGTTTACTACTATCTGTTAGCCATCACAAATGCAACTTTGTGGCAAGAAACAGCTTTAATAAGAAAACAGATTTGAGGTTCTTGTATGCCAAAATGATGTTTAAAAGTGGGGAAAAAAATGATCATCTTAGAATTGATGAAGTGTATTCTTATACAAGTAACTGTGCTGGGCTCTATGGAGAAAATAGAGAGAAGAATGCCCTCAAACAACTTTGAATTGAGAACGTTATAGACAACATTCACCTATGACACCTAAATATCAATACTCTACTTGCTCATGTTTAAACTCTAAATAAAAATAGTCTGTATTGAACAGATTCACTATGCATCCCTCAAGTGCTTCTACCACTCCCCCATATAGCAGAGAAAATGCATTGAAAAAGGAAACATTCATACATTTTCCCATTCAACAAATATTTACTGAGCACTTTTTCTCTTACTATGTGCTAGTCAGTGAATGAGACACTAAAGAAACACTGCCCTTAAGAATCTTACACTCAGGGCCGGCCCGGTGGCTTAGCGGTTAAGTGCGCGCGCTCCGCTATTGGCGGCCCAGGTTCGGATCCCGGGCGCACACTGACACACCGCTTCTCCGGCCATGCTGAGGCCACGTCCCACATACAGCAACTAGAAGGATGTGCAACTATGACATACAACTATCTACTGGGGCTTTGGGGGAAAAAAAGGAGGACGATTAGCAATAGATGTTAGCTCAGAGCTGGTCTTCCTCAGCAAAAAGAGGAGGATTAGCATGGATGCTGGCTCAAGGCTGATCTCTCTCACAAAAAAAAAACAAAAACAACAACTTAAAAAAAAAAAAAAAGAATCTGACACTCATAAGTTATTACCAATTCTTTTGAATTAAAAAAAGGGCACTATTTATCCATAATATCACACTTCTTATACCATTGGCCAATATACATGACACTTCAAAACGTATGCTAACTGACATCATGCAATACTGATAACATTCCCTCTTTCCTGCCTGCATATTGATCCTATTTAACTGTTGAATAATAATAAAGACTAATGATTAAAATAAAACTTAAATACGAGGTTACCTTAGCAACATTCCCTTCTGTCCTTTGACCCTCTTTCCCTCTCCCCTTCGAAAAACAAGATGCCATTCCATAGTTTAGAATAAGCTTCACAGGGAGCTGATTCAGATTTATGACAATGACCAATGGGTTTTTATACCTCAAAGTTCCAAACAAAGAGGCAAAATGTATTTATATCCCACAATCATTCAGATCTCACTCAATGAATAGATTATGATATTTAATATTTACTAAATCTGTACAGAAATAATACTTTTTAACTTCATAGGAGACAAGGTATACAAAGAAAAGATTTAAACACATTTATTAGGGGGCATCTGATTAGATGCCAAATAAATGGATAAAAACACATATGTTGGAGGAGCTCAGAGAAGTGAGATGTTTATTCAAATGTATGAAATCATTGCAAATATGACATATCTCACTAAGAGTGTTTTTAAAAAAATTGATAATTGAAGACATTGTGAAATATTAGATAAAATTAAAGAGAATAACAATTTCCGTATAAGAAACAGGCGAATACCTCTAAACTGAGAATTTATGTATTTTATTCACAGTGTAGAATAGTGAAATATTTGTAGGATTTCTTCAGAAACAATTTGAAAACAGAAGTTTACAGACATATATTAATGACTATGATCTTACGTATAGTTAAGTGATAGATATCAGATATTAAATAATGTGTTCAAAGCCAGGATAAATATCCTTCATCATCCTAGCTACGTTTCCATTTAATTGAGTCACTCGCCACAGAAGGCAACTGGGGAAACATTACTCTATGGCTCAGTGATTTTAAAAGGCATCAATCGATACGTGTAATTACAGAACAACAAACTGATTTCTATTGATTATCTTTTATAGACATGACTCAGGTTGACATGTGCCACATAGTGTGATTTTTTAAATTAACTTAAATATGTCAAATGAAGATATAACTATCTAATGAATTTTTAGTCACTAAACAATTATTTATTCGAGTCTCATAGGACTCTCTCCTCTTCAGTATCCATCAGCTGGTCATCCTTCCTGACTGAGAATTCACTGTGTGGAAAGCACTTGGAGCTATAGAGCTGCAAATCTAATAGAAGAGACATGGATCCAGCCTTTATATACCACAATCTATTCATCTATGTCTACTTAGAGCCACAAATACCAGAACTACATGGCTATGTTAGGCTGAGAACCATAAAGACTGTCTAAAGAGAAAAGAAGAAATACTTTCACTCTTAAGAATTCAATTCTATTTTATAAACACTTACTGAGTATCTGCAATGTCAGACACTCTGTTAGGGGCAGGGAATATCAAGGGGAATAAGACATTCCTAATTCCAAATGTAACTTCTACTACCCAAAAAGTCATTGAAATAAGTGTTATGCATAATAGAAAAATAAATCAAACATAGCTTTTTAAGCATGGTTTTTATCTCCCCACCACCACCTATGTTCTTTGCAGAACAGTATGAAATAATGTTATATTAAACTTAGAATACACGCATATACAATTTAGTATTAACTAAATACTTCTTTATATTAGAATAGATACCATGTTTAAGAAAGCTTAAATTTTTTTCCCCATAGATTGAGATAACAGTACGATGATTAAATTTTATTAATAGTACACATCAGCCAAGGTTATGGAATGGGAAAAGTTGTGGCAGTTGTTCCCATAAGGGGAAAGAGTCTGAAATACATTTGGTCCAGCCATAACACTCTGTTAGAATAGAGACCTGAGCCCATGCTTAGAGGACATGGGTTTTTAAGAGGCAAATGAACATATAGGGATTGGGAGTCTGGGTACAAACACTGGCGCAGGCACCCATGTTTAAACCTGAGAGCAATAGGGTAACACAGAATCCCCAGGGAGACAGTAACTCATGGTCTGAGTAAAATATACAAAAAAGGAGTACATATGCCAAAGACAACAGGATTCACTTATTCCAAACTTTTCTAGGCTTGACCCAGTGTCTCTTTAAATTACTATCAGTATGTTGTTTAATTAAATTTCAGATTAAAATGGGGCTGTGAATTATCTTATGACTCTACCCACCATTTATAACAGAAATTCTGTTCAAAAAATAAGAAAATTTTTTGAAGCTGGGACTATACACAGTAATTATCTGAATAAAATTAAATAATAATTAAATAAGTTAAAGGGGAAATTTAACACATTTTATACATCTTAATCTTAGCAATATATTTCACAGCAATGCATTAAGAACACAATTCAAAGGAATCTCATATTTTTCTTTTTATCATTTAAATATCTTTATTTCAATATTTGATTATTTGAATATAATACTGCTCAAATTTTTCCTGGATCAAGCAACCTATATGCCTAAAAAGATAGTACTTGTGAATCACAATTGTAATAAACTACTATTAGGCAAATGATTGAATCATAGTTTAACCGTAAACACTAACTACATAAAAAACAAGGGTAATATTTAAATCAGATTCTTAAATGCATAAAGTAAGCATAAATTTAAAACTAATCATAGTTTTGTAAAATTTGAGTATCAATTGTATAATAGCTTGTTTTGTTTTCTTTTCTGGGAGAAACAGATGCTACAACAATTAGCTTTAAACAAGAAGTACTACAAAAAAGACTTGAGTCTCATACATGAACAGGCATTTGATAGTCTTTGATTTATTAATTAATCTAATGGCTGGCATTTATAAATTACTAATAAATGAACTCATTTTGAACATAAATGCAATAAGTGTGGAACGCCTTGAAGTCTCTGACACCACTAAGTAAATACTTTGTTGAATTGGTAAAATTCCTCAACGTTGTGATAATGTAGTAGAGACTAGGGTGGCCGCCCTTCTTCCCCTTCCATCTCTCCCCACAAAGGACTGCTTAATGTTCATGTTTTCAAGCTCTACAAGGAAGAGTTGGTATATTACTGGACACGTAATGGAAATGGAATAGAGTTTCATTTTCCACAACGCATTATGATAATCTTGGGGTCGCTGAGAAATAGTTAAAAAACAAAACACAAAACAATACTGCCACCATCGGTTGAAATTTATTTAACTGAAAATTTCCCCAACTAACCTTGGAATCACTTTATTTCAAGAAATAGTTACAACAGAACACACAAGGCTTGGGGTGATTGTTGGAATCTATCTGATCTTCCCTGGCAATTTATTTTGAGTAACACTACCTAAGGTAAATGAAATATCACACTTAGTGACTAAAAGCTAACTTCATATTAAGATGTATCACTAACAATTTATCTAAACGAATACTGTTTTCCCCATATTATCACTGGAGTTGTGTGAGTGTTCTTTTTTTTGGGGGGGGGGGGGCAGGGGAAGATTCACCCTGAGCTAACATCTGTTGCCAATCTTTCTCTTTTTTTCCCCCTCCCCAAAGCCCCAGTACATGGTTGTATATCCTAGTTGCAAGTCCTTCTAGTTCTTCTATGTGAGCTGTCACCACAGCATGGCAACTGACAGACGGGTGGTGTTGTTCCGTGACCAGGAAGCGAACCCAGGCCACCAGAGCAGTGAGAGCGCCAAACTTTAACCACTTGGCCATCAGGGCTAGCTCTATGAGTGTTCTTTATGTTCACGTTTTCAAGCTCTGCAAGGAAGAGTTGGTATATTACTGGACACATTTCCTATTTTTCTCTGAGGTATCAGTGGAAATGCAGTCTCCTATATTTTCCATTCATTCATCATTTATTGAAAACCTTGCTGTGAGGATTAAATGAATGAATGGGCATAAAGCACTTAGAGTGGAGCCTCGCACACAGAAATCACTACAGAAGTGTATTAGCTATAAAGTACCACGTGCCAGACTCCATGTAAGACATAGATCCTTTCCAGCTCCAGAATTCCTGTAGCTGGAATCTAAGACTAGATACCAGCAGGTTATTGAGCTACTCCCAGAAAGGGCTTCAGTGGCCAAGGTCACCCAGGCGCAGACACTTTTCCCTTACCCACTTTAGAACTCAAGTTGTGTTTTAAAAGCAATTCACATATTCTCTTTCTCTGCGCGCACACACACAAACACACAAACTGATTTTCTTTTACTATTGATCTTTTCAGATACTACTCTATCTGACACTCTCTGACTTGTTTCTACATACAGCTTGAGTAGGCAGGAATATTATTAAGCAGCTCATTTTAAAGAATGCTTTATAATATGGTCAACTTTTATTTCTCTAAACCATATTTCTTTAAGAACACAAGAAAAAGTAAACATTTGGACTCATGAATATTATTCACCACAAGTAACTTTTGCTTCCCTCATACCCTCTTAAGATATGCTCTAGATCCAATAGTCATCCTTGGATACTTCATCCATCAGTATTCCACCAAGTAAAGAGAAAGATTTTTGCACAGTATACAATTTTTTTCCCTAAATATATATATACAAAGGCAAGAAACAAAGTTTTCTCAAAAGAGAAAATTATTAAATTATTAAATTTATGAGATAATTTAATGAGATTAATTTAATTATTTTAAAATAATTATCTCATCTCAAATTAAATAATTTAACTCATGAGATAATAACTTAATAAACTGATAGATCTAATAATATTTCTCATTAAAATATAGGTAGGCATTTTAAAATATTGATATGACTATGCTTTACAGTTATGGTTCTACAAAAATTTGCTTTACATCTACTGGAGAAACCTGCCAAAAAATTAACAATTTGTAAGAACTTAACATTGTCCCAGCTTCCTGCCAGGCTCCAAAGACATAAGCCTCATATTAGACATATATGGAGTTATCTTCTGTTCAACTTCCTCCTAAGTCAAGCAACCTGAGCAAGTTAATTAACTTCTGTGCACCTTAGTTTCTTCCATAAAATGAGTATAACATACTACAATGACTAAATGAAATAATCATTGTGACCTACAGAATCTGCCTTACAGATGCCTCTCTGTTCCTTTTGATCCCTCTGTCATTTTTCCAGCCAAGGTCTTCCATCATCTTAGGTCAGATATTTTTCAAATTCAATGAAAAACCAACCAACAAAAAACTAACTTATTTTTGACACTGTCATACTAACACTACTGTTACAGCAGTTTACTTATTATATTACATTTTAAATAATTTATATTCATATGGAGGAGCTCACTGCTCAGAATACTGTACTAAATTTTGCAAAGTAAATAACCTCATTGTCATGATACGCTTATAGTCCAATTACTCTCTTTTATAAACATTCAAATTTTCATAGCTAAGAATTCTCTCAAAGTGATAACACCTTGGGAGTTTGTGCTTTTGTGTATATAGTCTTATTATGTTTGACTGCAAAAGCCTCCAAAACACATGCTGTCAACTAGGTGTTTAACCATAAAACATTATTCTCGCCATTCTGAGCACACTGCCTCTAGAGGACAGTCTGAACAGAAACGCCACTGTGCAGGGGGGAAGTGCAAGTGTGATCCTGCTTTATTTCAAAAATTCCTAGCTTCTTTCCTGCATTAAAATAATGTTTTAGAGGGATCTGTAACAGAGAGGACTTGAGATTAAGATATAGCTTATATACATGAATATTTCACATGGCTTTCTATCAAACATAAACTTTTATGTGTTAGAATTAGCTACTGAAATGTTGCAGTGACCTAGCCCTCTGCCCAGGGCAGAAAGGCCACCCTCATGTTTTCTAGGGTTAGTAACACATAAATGGATCATAAACTTCATTGGCTACAGTTGGGCAAATTAGAATCTACCTAAATTTAATTCCTACATTTATGAAATAGGGATAATTTGAACACAAATAAAACACCTAGAACCCCTGATGAGGAAAATAAACAACCAAAACTAGTAAATTGATTGAAAGACTGTTGGTTACACGACTGATGTTTTCAATCAAATACTTTTAGACAGCCTTCACTATTGGAATGTAGAAAGAAAGCACTGAATAGAAGGACACCCACATGAACTTCACTTGAAAACAGAAAAGGAGAATCTAGTAAGATGAGAAAGTGTGATCTGATTTAAGTGTAAGGCTATGCCCCATTTTTCTCAAAGAAAAGGCAATAAAAAGATTACCTGTATACCAGTTACTATGTGCCAGGTCCTATTCTAAGCACTTGCATATATATTAGCTCATTTAATTCTTACAACAATCTTATGAAGTAGGTATTATTATGACCATTTTAGATAGGAGGAAACTAAGACACAGAAAAGTTAAGTGATTTGCACCAAGATCATACAGCGAAAAGGTGGCAGAGAGAGATTCCAGCTCTGGATGTCTGGCTCTGGAGCACACACACTTAAACATTAAACTTCAATGTATTTATTAATTTATTAGTTGACTTGAAAACTCTCATGGATATTGATGAAATGGCCAAATGACTGCTTATATCAATTTACTAATGTAGTTTCTCATACAAATTTCAAAATCACACAGAAAAATATTAATCTAAAATAATTCTTCACTATCACTTTCAGGAAACAAATTTACTAAAACTTTACATCTGTGTCTCCAATATCAATGACTTTAACATCACAAAACCACTTTTTGAGTCATCCAACAGAGTTTTCATCGCCTCTAAATTGTTTGAGATACATCACTTTTTTGAATCTATATGTGATGCTGTACAACATTAGTGACATTGATTTTTCATTTCTTATAGGTTCTTTACAACAATCGTTTACTATTTATTTTATACACTAATCTTTAAAATGTTTATGGTAATAGCCAGTACTCGTAATTTTTTTTGTTTTTTGTGAGGAGGACTAGCCCTGAGCTAACATCTGATGCCAATCCTCCCCTTTTGTTTTCTTCAGGAAGATTGGCCCTGAACTAACATCCATGCCCATCTTCCTCTACTTTATATGAGACGCCGCCACAGCACGGCTCGACAAGCGGTGTGTCGGTGCACGCCCAGAATCCGAACCTGCGAACCCTGGGCAGCCGAAGCGGAGCGCGCGCACTTAACCGCTTGCACCACCGGGCCGGCCCCCAGTACTCGTAATTTTGAGATCACGTATCCAGGAATCATTATTAAATCTGTGTAAAACGTAAAACTTCATTAACTCCTTTATATCAATTCCACAGCATGACCTTATAAGCATTCCAAGCTAGCACTAATTAAGGTCTTTTCAGCTTTATGTTCCTTATTGAAAAGTACTTTTTTGTTTAAAAAAAAAAAAAGCTAAAATAAATTGAGAGAGAACCTCATAATATAAGAGATGAAAGCAACTCCTTTTCTGGTAGTTAATTTTGGCAGAAACAAAACCCTGCCTGATTTATGATTTCCCTAACATTTGACGATCACAAAAAAATTATGCACAATACACAGAGTTAGTTATAATTTAAGCTTGTCAACTAATTTCATCACCTTAAAGAAAGACACCTGGCATAGTGAGAGCAGTTCTATAATTAATATCAGAACCGCTGAAAGTTTGTCATCTGAAAGATAGTTTTATTTTTTCAAAATGAAATTGTTTATCTGAGACCTAAAACAAAACGATCCAAACTATGTATATAATTTTCCACAGAAATATTGAGCTTGTTGATTAATATATGCAGAGCCAAATGAAATGTTCTCATGCCTGTTAAGAAACACAGTTTTATGATGGTTTTCAAGTGATAGCCACTCCATTCTCACTTCAAACACACACACACACACACACACACACACACACAGCATATAATCCCTTTTCCTTTCAGTTTGTTATTTGCAACCATCAATAACCATTGACCTTAAAAGCACATATTTCTCTGAGGGATTCCAAAAATATTCCTAGATCACTCAGTCCAAGAAATTTTCAATAAATACGTGGCAACTGTTGTCACTGAGTCAGGTAATTTAAAAATCATCTTCTGTGTAGCATTTCACCTATTTAAATCCCGAACTCCTTTGCGCATTTTCTCTTCATGTTAGTAATAATTACTGCCATTATTCTGGGGGCATGTACTATGTAATGAGGAATGTGCTGAATATTTGACGCCTGTTTGTTCTAATATTTGTAAAGAGCCCAGGTGCTGCACTTAATTGCTGAAGGAATAGAAGCTCAAACAGCTCACCCGGCTTGTCCAAAGCCCCCAGTTAAGAGGCTCCAAAATGTATACCCTTTTTACTTTGGACCCTGACTCTATTTACATCAGAAGACAGTTTCTATGACCAATTAGACAACAACTTTGATGAGTTCCAAAGGGACTGTGCTTCGTTACCCAGCTGTACAAACGCTCAAGGGAGTATGGAATTAGGGAAATGAGTGTTTAAAGTCAAGAAAAAAAGATTCCTGTGGGATCCTTGGAGGATCCTAAGCTGCCTTCTTTTTGAACAAAAATAAACAGTCGGTTTGGGGAGAAAGCCTCACACAGAATTAAAAACATTAATCCACAAGTAATTTTTAACTTTTTAAAAGTTGTAAAAGCTACCTTACATCCAAACGCAAATGTACCTAGGTCTCTATACAATAAAATACCATAAAATGGCCAAGACTGGCTAGCTATTGACCAACGTCCTCCTCTTCTAGGGAACACAGCTGGATTACATTTTCCAACCTCTGTTACAGTTACATATGTGACAATATAATTGAGTTCAAGCCCTTGGAGTATGAACAAACAGAAGTGATGTATGCCATCTCCACACCTTACTATAAAAATCTTCCACAAGACGCACCATGATCTTTTCCCCTTGCATCAAAAGAGTCTCTGTCAGAAGACAACAGAAGCTTTGCATTGAAGGTTAGACAACGAAGCCACAAAATGGAGGGACCTGGATCCCTGAATCACTGCTTAGAGGGGAACTGCCTACCGATCAAGAGTGCTTGCTTCAGACTATGCAAAGGAAGAATAAGCTCCTATTGTGTTTCAACCATTATGTTTTGTTTGGTTTGGTACAACGGCTAGCATTATATTAACTCATACAAACACTGTGATCATTTTTGTGACCTATTTGTGAAAAATCCTCCACAGTGGAATTCTAAATTCCTTAAGGAGAAGTAGTTTGGGCTCGGATGACATTTTTTTTTTTTTTTTTTTTTTAAAGATTTTTATTTATTTTATTTTTTTCCCCCCAAAGCCCCAGTGGATAGTTGTGTGTCGTAGCTGCACATCCTTCTAGTTGCTGCATGTGGGACTCGGCCTCAGGATGAACGGAGAAGTGGTGCCTCGATGCGCACCCGGGATCCGAACCCCGGGCCGCCAGCATCGCAGCGCGCGCACTTAACCACCAAGCCACAGGGCCGGCCCTCGGATGACATTTTGACCTCAGAGGATTGTGTGCAATTTGGATAAAATAAACATTAGAATTCCTTTACTTATTCAGTCAAACACATTTATTGAAAACCCACTTTATGCCAGTATGCCAGGCACTATTCCAGGTTTTCTAAATATAGCAGTAAGAAAGATAAACTCCCTGTACTCAAGGATCTTACGACTAGTAGGTGGAGACAAATAATAAAAGGATAATGAAGAAAATTGTCAAATAGTGATAAATACTGCATCCAGCAAAGATTAAAAGAGACTGATGTGATAGTGACTGAATAGCCAGGGAAGACCTAAGATGTGATACTGAGGTGAGAAAATTGTTTTTTATATCTCAGTTCCTAAAGAAATTGTTCCAATCATACTATTTTATATGATACTATCATATATTTTATATTATATGTGTATGTAGATAATACATATATAATATATACATCTTATACACACATACATATATGTATATATACACACATACTTTTTATATATAACGTATATTACATTTCATATATGTATAAAGTAGACTTTTTGTCTTTGTGTAAAATTGAGATAAGTTTAGTACTTAACTAAGCCAAAGGCATATAATTACTAAACATTTTATCAAAAATTCTTATGCTATTTATGCAAGTTAAAAACAAAATCAACTAAGTATCATAGTACCTTATAAACCAAAGACAGTATAAAATATATTTAGAGTTGTTCACTGCCCTGTGAGTTGGAGAACACTAATAGCTACTCAAATTTCAAAACGCAAATATTATATGATGGGAATATAAGGCTTCCAAATAATTATTTGTTCTTGAAACATACTGCTTAAAAGGTTAATTGGAAAATTAAGTCTAGAAGCTACCTACTTAGACAATTGATTTTGAGTACTCAAAAATTCATTGAATAGACTGATTGCTTGAGCAAAAAATACTGCTATTGAAATTTATGCTATAGGCTTTTAAAAAATAGGAATTAATGAAATTTTATTTCCCTAGGAAGAAGCTTGGATTCTCGATCCCACAGACATTATATCCTAGCATTTGTATGTGGGGGTAGGGGAGGAGAAGACCATTAAACAAAGAATATGTCACATATAGGGAAGTAATTTGAAAATTAATAAAGTAGGACACAGGATATACAGGGTGAAAGGTCTCATTGCTAAGGTAACATCTGAGTAAAGACCTTAATGGAGTGAATGCCTGAACCCTGCAGATACAAACTGGGGAAATAGGCTTTTCAGGCACAAGGACATCAGAAGCAAAAGCAACAGGCAGGCGTGGCCTTGGCATGTTTTAGGAATAGCCAGGAGGTCAGTACAGGTCTGACAAGACCAGAGGGAATCAGGACAGAGATACTCTACAGTGAAATCACGTAGGATAGCTGTGGTAATGATTTTGGATTTTATTCTGAGTGAGATGAGGAGCACTGTGAGTTTTGAGCACTCACAATTGTTTGCACCATGAATTGAAAACCTTTTTTTCTAAAGTTTTTAATGTGAATATGTATTATTTTTGTTATAACAAAAATTTGAGAGTAACTCCACGTAACTTAAATAGAAAAAGATGTTTATTACAACTTGTATCAAGAGATCGTCAACAAACAAGGGCATCGTAGCTTGTCTTGATGGATGTACCATGGGTAGTGACTCAACTGTGAAGCTGTGTCTAAGTTATTGTTTATGAGTATATTGGCTATATAACGGTATTTACTGAAAAATCCCACCCCACTCCTCTTATGTATATGTGAGACACACACACAGAGGAAACTACCTTAATTTTAAATGACATCTCAGATCTTACCTCTAATGGTTCATTTCTAGATTTCCTTCAAATGCTACCATAACTGCTGCTTTTCTAGTGATGAGTATTACAACTTAGCTAGACAATAATCTTTAAATCAAAAAATAATTATATGTTATCCCTCTTAAGTTACTAACAAAAATAGTAGGTATTAATTTTATGTGTCTAGTACATCAGTTTTTCCTTTTACTTCAATGATAAAGATATTCATTTTAGCATTTATTTCCAAGGACTTCAATGATAAGACATTTAATTTAACATTTCTTCTCAAGGGCTTTATGTGTCACCCCTGCACACCAGATAATTTCATCACTTTAGCTCTTTCTGAAGGGCACAATGGGAGAATTGACTGAACATTTGTGGTGCATTACTCATTGCCCAGGGCTAGCAGAAATATATACTGCATAAATTGCAAGACGTCTAATAGATTTTTCTTTTTCCTTCATCTTTCCTTTTTTTTTTGTTTAGACTGGTAAACCTTAGACACTATATCATCAAATGAATAGTGTGAATTACTAAGACACAGTCAAGCACACATTACCTCATAAGGAGACTCCTTCCTAATACCCTCACTTCTGTCAATGCTCCACCATTTTTTATAACCTTCTCAGTCATCTGCAAAGATTTATTTACATAATCAATTGAGCAACTCTCTTAGAAAGTACATTCTTCCTAAATTAATACCAACATTTAGTACTCTATCACTCTATTAAGCTTTTACTTTCCTCAAACTTCAACTACTTTCTGTGACCTTTCTAAGTGTGTATATGTATGCATATTAATTTATTATCCCAAGTTTAAATTAAGGAAATAAAATAGCATTAATCAAGATACACTTAGGGAACCTTATGACGGGTCTAATATCATCTGTGGTGTCATTAGTGTGTACACACACACACACACACTAATAACTTGAAAATGTCTTTAGATATAAACAGTTTAACCTCCATAAACTAGAAGTTACACAGCCTCAATTCATGTTCAGCAAAAACAAGAACTTACAAAATTAACCAAGCTCCCACTATGTGTAAGAACACTCTGATAGGGGATTTACAAACGTCATCCCACTTCACTCCAATGCACTGCCGTAGTCCTATCTTGCTTCTTGCAACAATCTCTTATTTCCCTTTCAATCTCTTCTCCATGTTGCAGCCAAGAGTAAACTTTTTTAAAAGGTGATAGAAAAATACACACCTGATAATGCCAATCCCCTGCCAAAATTCTTTTAGTGGACTCTCTTTACCTTCAGCAAAAGTTTACACTCCTAACCACTGCACCCACTATCTTCTCCTTTTGATCTTTCACAATCTCTCTGCCTCTCATTCTCTGTACTAGATACATAAAGCTATTTATGGTTATTCAAAATGTCACACTCTGTATCTCTCTCCTGGATCTTTGTTGTTCCCTCCTCGTAGAAGAACACTTTCACCCCAGGGCTGGCTAATTCTCTGAACTCTTCTCCTGGAGGTTAGAAGTTCTTGTAAGATGCTCCTGTGACACCTAGAATGTTGCCTGTCACACAACTTAACCACACTTTACAGTAGTTGCTGATTTAACAGTCCAAAGCTCTCTCTAGGTGAGTCCAAAAGGAAACATCTGCCTTTTTCATCACTCTTTCCCTTGCTTCAAACAAAGTGCCTAAAATATAGTCAGTAGTTAATACATACACAAATCATTGAACCATTAACCCTAGTTTAGAGTTGATACTGAGGCTGAGAGAAACTGAACAAGGACGTCTGATCCCAGTATTCTCTCCCTTTCCAATTCTATAGTCACCCCTTTCCACCAGCAATTACAGGTAGGATTGCCAGAATAAAATGAAAAGACATAGAAGAGGGATGAAATTATACTAAACCTAGGCTAACAGTTAACTATAGTTAAGCAATATATTTAGTTTGGATTTCCTAGTAGTCAGGACAAAAAAGTTAAGAACAAAACTTCTGGACTCAAAAATTTTTGACTTCCTATGTATAGATTCCAACAAAGGAGCCTAGAAGATGAAGAGTTTTTGAACACTACTCAGAATTGTAAGATTCATCCATTTACTTAATTATTTAACAAGTGTTTACTCACTTACTGCAATGAGTCAGGCATTGTTACAGGGGCTAGTTATATGGCAATGATTGGGATTGGCAAAGTCCCTGCTCCCTGGAATTTACACTTCTGGAGGAAGGAGGGGCTTGAGAGTAGAAGAGGAAAGAAGAGATAACTAACAATAAACAAATAAAATAAATACAGATATCAGTAAGTATTGTAAAGACAACACTAAAAACAAGGGTAATTTAAAGATTGGTGATGGTTGGGAATGGGGATGCTATTTTAGATTGGGCAACCTGGGAAGGCTTCTCTGAGAAAATGACATTTGAGATGAGAGATGAATAAATACAAAGGATCCAGCAAAACAAAGATCTGGGGGAGAGCTTTACAGATAGGAATATCAAGGGCAAAGGCCCTAAGGTGGGAAGAACCTACAAATGTTCAAGGAACAGAAAGAAGTTCAAGGTGACTGGATGGTATAGAATGAGAATGGTTGAGGGGGAGGGTGGTAAAAATGAGGTCAGACTAGTAGAAACTAATCCTACTTAAAAGTAGCCTTTTTAAGTGCAATGGGAAGCCACGGGGTTTTTTAAACAGGCAATTAACAAGATCCAGTTATGTTTTAAACTTTCCCCCCCCCGCCCAAAGCCCCAGTAGATAGTTGTATGTCATAGTTGCACATCCTTCTAGTTGCTGTATGTGGGACGCGGCCTCAGCATGGCCGGAGAAGCGGTGCATTGGTGCGTGCCCGGGATCCAAACCCGGGCCGCCAGCAGCGGAGCGCACGCACTTAACTGCTAAGCCACGGGGCCAGCCCCTCCAGTTATGTTTTATAAGATCATTCTGTCAGGGGCGTTGGGGAGGGGGAATGGATTCTAAGGGTTTAGAATGGAAGTGGGAAGATAAGTTAGGATGGAGTAAGGTGTGCCATCTAGACTATAGCAATCAAACTTAAAAATGGCCTTTCAAAAGGCCATGATACTTAGAGGGGCCTCTGTAATCAACTGTTTAACTTCTTCAAAAGATAAAAATTCTATCTACTTAAAGTACCATACAGGTAATTAGTTATGTGTCACTGATTGCTACAATACTTTAGTAATTAGTTCTGGCCTCTTATAAGTTATATGGGTGCCTAACCAAATTTCCAAGGAACAAGGGGTCAGATTATAAAAATACTCAAGTTATTATAGAGTAATAATTTATTAAATATCCTAGCCAAAATGAATACCTATTTTGACCATGTACCTAACCAGAGATTAGCATTAGGAGCTCATAGATTATAATATGAAATTGTAGACAGAATATATGGCTGGTTCCAAGCTGTCTGTATGACTCAAGAAAATCATTTTAATTCCTTGCAGTTCAATTTCCTCATTAGTGTAAACAGATACAACAAGGTCTGTCCTACCCACCTCACAAGATAGTTGTGAGAATGAATGGAGGACAGGTGTTAAAGAATTCTAGTAATATTAAACATTATGCAAATGCAAGTTTTTGTATAAAAGTACAACAATGGACCTGGAAGGGTTTTTAGGGATTCATGTAGCATAATCTCCTTATTTCACAGTTGTGGGAACTGATGTCAAGAAAAGTGAACTAGCTATGACACTGCTAAAACTAGAATCCAGATCATACTTTTATGTAGTAAAAAAAAATTAATTTGAATAGTTTCCAAATTTTCTACAATGTAAACTGTAGCACTAATATTTTTAAATAAGTATTCTGAAAAAAACAAAAATACTAAAAGGGAAAAGTAATTTGGAATTCATTATTAATGATTTATAATGTTATATAAACCAAAATTAACATAGGATTAATTTTAACTTCAATTCCATGATATATGTATATTAAAGCAATGACTGCTCTTAGGAAAGCATGTAACTTTCATAATGTTAGATGATCAAGGCCCATCAATTAAGGCCACAAGCAAGTACCTTTACTTGCTTTTTGGCATTGAATTATATTAAAAGCCTTCAAAGATAGTTTGATCTTCAATACAATCCATATTAATATTCTCTCTAAATAAAATGTCTGAGTGTCTAAAACTTCATATCATCCAAAATTCCTAAGCAGCTTATATCAGAAATTTTTTGCTGCTTAGGTGAATAATATTTTTTTCCATATTCTATGTAAATGTTAAAAAATTACATGACTTATTATAACAAAATTCTGTTAACCATGTTAATCCTAATTTATCATTAGGATTGCTAACGTATATTATATATTCAGTGGTTGCTGTTTGCTGGCTCCTTACTGCCTTCAGTCTTTATATCCTATTCCGTTTCATCTAAATTTATTGAACCATAGGAAAAAAAATCTTCCCGAGGTGAAATAATTAACTAATTCTGAACTTACTGACGTTTGCCTATACCTGTATTTTTGTAATTTTTATTAATTCATCTCTCACACATTTAATAAGTATTTTTTAAATGGCTCTTTCATGTTAAACATATCCTAGGCACTCCAGATAAAGTACTGAATCTAACAGATGAGGGCCCTACACTCATGAAGCTTACATTTCGATGGGGAAAGACATAACATAAACAAGAACAAAAAGTAAAAACATCAACAACAGGAATAACAAAAACATAATAATAAGTGCTTGGCAGAGAATTAAAATAATATGATGTAATAGAAATGCCTGAGTGGCTACTTTGGACTGGCCTGCCAGAAGACCTTCCTATACCTGAGATCTGAGAGTCACGGAGCCAGCTAGATGAAGATCACAAGAGATTGAATTTGGGCAAAAGAAACAACTAGTGAAAAGACTCCATGGCTTGGTCTGTTTAATAAACAACAGGAAGGTCAAGGCAGCTGAAGTGGAGAGGATAAGGAGAGTAGTACCAGATGAGGTAAGAAGAGCAAGCCTGAGCTAGTTCATGCGTGGCTTTGCAGGGAGGGTAGATTTTATTCCAAGCGCAATAGGCAGTTAGTTACTGAAGAGTTTTAAAAGAAATGACATGGTCTGATTCATATTTTATAAGATAAGTTGGGCTGCTATACGAAGAATGGTGTGGAGAAGAGCAAGATTAAAAATAAGGGGAACACAAGGAGTCAACTGGAACAGTCCAAGTGGACCAGGATGATAACAATGGAGATGGAGAGAAGAGCATGAATTCACGATAAGGAGGGTAGAATGAACAAGACTTGCTGAAGAATATGGAGTTTTGGGCAACCTGAAGAACCAAAGATAATTCATAGGTTTGGGGCTTCGATATCTTAATAAATGGTAATGCCAATGATGGTGAGATGAGGAAATTTGGAGGACCATAAGAGTTTGTTGTCTGGTTGGTTGGTTGGGTTTATTTTTTTTGGTGGCTGTTGGAAGAACACTCAGGAGTTATAGTTTGGCCATGTCAAATCTGAGATGATAACATCCACATCAAGAGATCTAGTGAGCAATTGAATACACAGTCTTGAATATTATTATAATGAACCAATGGATGTCTGATATGCGGGGAAAAACTTTGCAAAACTTTTCACCTGTTCATTAAGTGCTTACATGTTAAGATGTACAAAAGTAATAATAAATGATGACAAGATAATTATGATGACGAGGAAGAGGATATTTTGATCCATACTGTGATGGAATAAGGATTCATGAAATCAATAAACAGCTGGGGTAACAAGAGATAAAAGGTCTCAAATTTTCTCTCCCTTTGAGCTAAGCCATTAATGTAAAAGTGTTAGATATACATAGCGGGGGAAAAAAAAAAAGTAGCCCCATAGGAATGTAAAATGCTTTGATATTTTAAAGTAAAGTTAGCTTAAACATCTAGAATTTCGCTCACAGAATATTTTAAAGAACTTAAGAAATACCTAGTGCTTCCTCTAAATGTATAAACCTAATAAAAGTTCAGGTGAGATATGAACTTGGCTAGATGTCTGTCATTTGACTAAATGTGCCTTTGTAAATAAAGTCTGTTCTTTAATGCTTTCAATTTTATCAATAGGATTAACAAATATCCTGAGATAGAAATCTTCTTCCTTTTACATCTTAACTCACAGAACTCAAAGATTAGAATCAAGAAAAACTAAACAGTGTCCAAGACACCAATAACAAAACACATCAAGCAAATCAAACATAAACTCTGATTTATTTTGTGTGTCCTCTTCCCTTGGAGGCCACGGTCTGATATCTGTTATTCTCTGATGCTTATAAACTAGGTATCTTCATATCAAACTAGATATATGCATATCTTCATATATGACCAAACAAGGCTTATTCTAATGTATACCAACTATGGCTTATTCTACCAACTATGGAAAACTGGAGAATAAAAAATGAAAAGTAATGGAGGTGGAAAATAATCTCTAGTCAATGCAGAGAGAGTAAATTAAGACATCTTTAATTCCAAAGTGAATAAGTACCTTACATGATGAAAGGAGGGGAAAGGGGATAAATTACACAATTGCCAAGAATTCTATATGTTCCATATAGTCCAGTTAATGATGGTTCAAATCTATGAGATACTTTTAAGTGAAAAGAATAAAAAAAAAAAAAAGAGTTAATCACCTTTAATTCAGAAAAAGGGAGACGGGGTGTCAATTTGAAGGAACACCTGAGACGTCAGGCATGAAGACACTGCTTCACTTATCTTAGTGCAAATAACTGGCTATATGTGTGTGTGCATGTGTGCACGAGGACTCATGTGCCAGTGTCGGGGAGGGGAGCATGGGGGGGAAAGCAAGGATTAACTACATCCTTAATATTACCAACCTAAATCCTCCCCAGGGTGGTTAGAGTCACCAGGTACCGTAGGAAAAAATCTTGAAGTGTTCAATCTTACAATTCCTAAAGGGTTCCTCGGGGTTTTGCGCGCCAGAAGAAGCTTATATAAGTGTCTCCCTCTAAATCAGTGATAAGATAAGAAAACACTTGGCCTACATCACAGCATGTTTAGTTGATATGGTTAGTACATTACTGTGTCAGAAGAAGGCAAGTTCCTTGCTCGGTTAATTTGGGGAAAACAATTCTGAAAGAACAATGGCTATTCTGGGAGAGGTATTATGGGAATTAAGAGAAGGAGCCAATAAAGCCAGATTTAGGAGCTTTTATGCCACTTTTCAGTAAAGAAACTTTAGCCTGAAGTTGGTCACTTTTTAAAAATTGAAATATAGATGATTTCACTGAGAAACAGCCTAACATAAAATATGTTACACTTAGCATATAAGAATTTCAGTGCTAACACCTCTTTTGGCACAGATTCTCAATTTTTATTGCATGCAAATTTTGAGGGGAAGGAGAATGAACTCATAGCTTAAGAATCTGGCAACTGCTTGAATTTCACTGTAAAGAAGCATCATTAAGAAGCTAGGAATCTGAGTCACTTAATATCAGGCTTCAGCTAAATTCTTAAATGGTTACATAACACTACTAATTTTTAAGAACAAGAAAGCATTTTTTTAAAATGTCAAAGCTTTAGGATATCCTCTTTCTGTTTTTCACACGACAAAAATGTCTTGTCTGACCCTTCCATATATATATATATATATTCTATATTCCTTATTGCTTTTTTTCTTGAAGAATGAAAGATCCTCACATCTTCTGATAGATGCCCGTTATTAACCTGACTCTCCAAGAGCATGTCTTTCTTTAGGTTAAATAACTCATCTCTCTATGATAATGTTTCATGTTTACAAAATAAGGTAAAATATGAGGAATGCCACCACAATAATTAAAATATCACTAAAATCCCAGTTGGTTCACACATTATCAAATAACTGAATTAAAAATTAAAAACCATGCTTTAAATCTTGGATGCTTCACACCATACAGGTAACACATTTGAATGAATAACAAAAGTTTTCACTCAAGCTTTGATATTTTGACATGAAGTAGATATAAATTTTAAATTTTGGAAAATGAATAAAGAACATATGTTTGAAAATTAATTTAAAAAAATCTTTTGAACTTCTATAAGATTTTGTGTCCCAAAATTAGCTGTAGTAAAATTAGAAAAATAAATATGCTCTATGTTTATTACTAATGAAAGGCACCCTTTTCTGAGAACAAGTGTCACAAACAACTAACATTAATTTGCTTAAGCTGTAAGAGCTTCTTTCCCCAGAATTTTAAAAGAGATGAAAAGAACCAGATAAAAGAAGATATTATCGTAACTTAACATATAACACTGTTTAGAGCAACAAGAAAGCAAATAGCCATGTCCCTCTTACATGCTCAGCATTATATTTATTATCTTTCACAAAGCAGAAGGCATTTTTTGGACCGATAAAGCAATATGTACAGTTAAGAAGTATAAGAACTCCCACATCCTGGCCTTAAATTGTTCTTCTTATAAGAAAGCAACATTTAAGAGCCCCATAACGACTATTTTAAATCCCCTGAATCACATCACAATAGGAAAACACTATGTAGCACAACATACAATGGCATATTTAAATATGACCCAAAATTCCATGCTTCTATAATCTATATTAAGTTGTGAGCAAATGAAAGCATTTCTACCTTGATCATTCTCTCAGCAAAGGTTAACTAGAAAGGTCAGCCTTAGGAAGAAATAGAATACATACCATGATATAGTCTCTTTCGTTAGAAAAGGCAAGAACAGATTTAGATTAAGACTTGGTATATAAAAGCTGAAAGCATAGAATTTGTATCCACATAATGAACTGATGTCTCCTCTAAAGACGTCAGATTGCTGTTCAGCTAAACTATCTAAAAATACCTCCTTGCAAACACACACACACACGAAATGACTACAAAGACAGGTCTTACTAAGCAGCTCTACTGGCACAAAATCACTTAATAAGTGGGGAAAATTTTTAAAGTACTTACGGAAAATTTAACAGGAATTTTTCATAGCAACTATGATCTTTTATAAGCTATCTTGAAAACCAGAACCAATTTGTCAAAAGTAGTTAATGAAGGATCTTAAAGCAAATCATAACTGATTTAAGACGTCCAACAGAGGATCATTTTCTGTGAACTTAAAGGTAAATAAAGAAAAATAAATCTCTGAATCACTCTATTTAAAAACTATTCTACTCAAAAACGAAGACAAGGTAAATTTTCGGGCTGGAAAAGTGAGAACTGAATTTATGGATGCCACTGTGTGCCAAACCCTGTGCCAGATATGTAATCCCTACAAACAACCTACAAAGTAGGCATCATTAACAGCACTTTATCGACCAGAAAAATGGTTCAGAACATTTAAGTAATCTGCTTAATGTCATACAGCTACAAAGAAGAGGTAGGATTCCAACCACATATGAATGACTCGAGCATTATAATCCACCATCAATAAGTGACATTCACATAGCCTTCACAGTTTGCAAAAAGATTCTGAAAACATTAACTCTATATTTTCCTTAGTTAAACCTCAAGTTTTTCATCTGTAAAATGGGGAGAATCGCACTTCACTCCTAGTATTGTTTTCATGATTAAAGAAAATAATACACGTAAAGCACTTAGTAAAATAATTATAACTATTTCTCTAATCATTAATAATCTTCAAAACAATGTTGTGAGGGAGAACAGTATTATAATCATGATCTCCATTTTGAAGTGAGAAAACAGAAACTTTAAGAAGTTAAATGACTTGCTTAACAGCTGCACAGCTAGTCAACATCACAACAAGGACTCAAAGCAAGGTCTTTGTACATGAAGTATTTTATTGTTTTACTACACAAAAAACCTAGTTGGAATATTTCCTTCCTATTACTATGAGGAAAGGTTCACAGGTTAAATAAAAAGAATTTTGCTTTAAATACCCCTATTAGCATGCTTGAAGACGAGATGCATGAGCACTGTCAATAAGTGAGTTTTGCTACACCACGACATTTCAGTATGCATCCCATTTGCTCTCAGGCTCAGGGTAACATTTCAAAGCCACTCATTAGCTATATATATAAGGCAATTGAAGGCAACATCTTTTTCCATAGCATCTTTGGATAACACTTAAAGGAGGGAACAAAATACAAAAAGAAGTAATGTATACACCCATGCTAACAAAGCCAATACTTGATACATATGCCTTGAAGGATGTTCTCTAATCCTGCCTACTACAATGCACCGCCCATCATCTTACTTATAGAGAATGAAGACTGAACCCAGGGCCATTAGCACTGCCAAGAAAAGCCCATTCTTAATGCAAGGACCAAAATCATTGGATTTCAGATCACTCTATTGTGGCCAGGTTAAAGTATATTGTAATATAGCTTTCTAAAAGGTATAATTATATTCAACAGTCCCAAGAATATGTGTTATGGTGATGGAGGTCAACGAAATGTCAAAACTGTAATTAAGATGGACCTAATTATTATTCATTTTTCTGTATTTTAAATGGCTAAGACGATGTTGCTAAATCTGGCTGAGAAAACTCTTTCATCTGACTATATGCTAAAATGAGCTCCTTGTAAATTACTCATCTAACTGAAAACAAATTAAGAGAGCAATCATATCACCCAAACAATATGTCAAAAACCAGATTCTTTTCTATATTCAAGTCTAAAACAGAGTAATGTGAAAGACCTCTGGAGAACCACACAGATGTGAAATCTCAGATAAGCATGGTGACCTTCCCATAAAAGGTTAAATTAACAAGAGAAAACTTTCATGTAAAGAGTTAAAGAGTAATTCTTCAATACAAAATTGTATTCTTGCAATTTTGGCCAAGCCTGAAAGGAAATAAAATATATTGCTTTTATTTCCTTCAAGATCAAGTAGGGATAGTAGTTACTACATCACACATATGAGATCCCTTTGAAAATCAGCTCAATGCAGGGGGAAGAATAACCTTCTCAAACTTTCTGAGAATTACAATCCATAGGACAAATAGAAAACAAGGAATTGGTCCATCCTTGCAACAATGTACTAGGAGCAAAGTTAAGGTATTTTGTGCATCTTCCAAAAACAGATCTGCATTTGCACATGTCTGGGTGTGTGTTTTTGTGTGCATGTACAAGAAAAGACTGCCACTGGCTCCACCTTGTATTAGCTGTGTGACTTGGGGAAAGTTACTTTACTGCTCTATGGTGATTTCTAAAAGAATAACATACTTATATTGTTGTGAGGATTAAATGAGATAATATATGAAAAGAGTTTAGAACATTACCTAGAACATAGGAAATCTTCAATTATAGCTAATGACATTATTACTGTTATTTTTTTTTTACTCCAATATGAATTAGTAAACAGAAGGCTGCTTGCTGAGATGAAACTGTAGAGGGAAAGAAGTGAATCAACTTAAGGACATGCCATCTAGGCAAAGGGAAAACCTGACACAGTCTCTGACCCACTTGTGTGACAGATTTAATTTTCCTTACCTCTTGGATAATAGAGGATAAACAATATCTTTAAAAAAAATAAGAATTGTGCTTGTTATGGACCATGCATTACTCTAAGCACTTTATAGGTTTTACCTCATTTAATCTTCACACAACCCTATTATCTCCATTGTACAAATGAGGATTCCAAGTAATACGAAAGCTAAACAACTTAGCCAGGGTGACAGAGAGAGTGAGTGGTGAAGCCAGAATATAAATCCACATTCCTGGCTCTGGAGCCCTCCTCTGACCAACAGACTACAGCTCTTACTAATCCCTTCTTTTCATGTAACTTTCTTCACAAAGGTTACAACTGGTCAGATTACAGTTTTCATTATCACATGTAAAAACTACTTCCTAAATTGGGTTATTTTTATAGATAGGTTACTGGAACTAGTTACACTTTCTAAATGAAATCCACGCCCTCCCATATACCACGAAGTTCTGAGAGTTCCTGTGGATCCCGAGGTATTTATTTCAATATATTTCAGTATTCAGGTTCCTCTAGGGGCAGGAGCAATAGCATCATATAAGTTACATGAGTACGGTATTGAAACCAATATGAGAGCAGGGCATCTTCAACTCTGTTTCACCTTGGGCTTCTTCAAACCCTGTATTCTAGTTCTTCTGGATGACTCTGATATGCTGCTTAAAATCTCCAAAATCCATCTGCCTGAAATGCTCTTATTCCCCATGTCCACCTATATGCATCTGGTTGGCCCAAGCTGCCCCTTGGGGGCATTCCTCTGTTAGGCTCCATACAAAACACTTAGTCACCTGTCAGCAGGTCTCTCTCCTGCTACTATTCTGTGAGCAACTGGAAGACAGAGGCCAAGTCTTATCCACAATCAAATAACCAAGATCAAACACAGAACATATTTTCCTCAAACAAGGAAACTGGCAAGACTGATAGTATATCTAGTTCCACAGCTATTTGCACACTACTACTACTGTAATATACAAATATTGTACTAAACACACAATTATACTAATGTGACTAATACCACATAGCATTGATTCTAAGATGCACAATTTCTTTTTTATTTTGACATCATTGAAATCGGGATCCATCCTACAATCAATGAAAAGAAAATACCAGGTCATTTAAAGTAAGGTGAATCAATCAATGGTGCCTTAGATTCGATGAAAAATGGTATTTTCATTAAAATAATATACAATCAAATTTTTAAGGAAAATAACCACAGGGAATTCTTGATCCTTCCCACCTGCTCACATAAGATAGATAGAAGTGAGAAAGGATTTAGTCAGCTATGTCTAGATCAATAGAGATGGTCTGGCTACCAGCCACCCTAAATGAAGACCCAAAATGAAGCTCGTACTTCAGAAACTTAATTCACAAACATTATAATCCCACAGTGATACGCTGGCCACATCACACTTTTATTTCACTATATTCTACCATTAATGGCTTTCTAATTATTACACCAATCCACAGCATTAGGCCAAAACTCTTTGACCTGACATTCAAAGGCTTCCACAGCCTGAGCCCTGTCTCATCAACCTACATTCCTCCAGTTGCCCCTCCACCTCAGCCAAACTGATCTACTCCTTGTTCTTCAACTGCACATAAATGCTCTTGATTCAATGCTTTATCTCATTCTGTTTGCCTTACAAAAATTCCTCCCACTTCCTTTTTTCTCCACATCTTGCTTATGTCCTACCCTTATTTGTGGCACAGCCCAAGTCTTATTTCCTTCTTCGCAGACCACTCAAATTACACGTGATACTCCTGCCTGTGCACTCCGGTGTATTTTTTGTCCATACTGCTCACTCAGCATTTAAATATATGCTACTCCAACCAGATGTAAAATTTTTTTTTAATTTTTTGTTTATTGCAGTAACATTGGTTTATAACATTGTATACCAGATGTAAAATTTTCAAACCATGTTTTTTAATCTCTTTTATAGAAATCTGAAGAAAACCCACAAGAAAACATTCAAGATATATTGTTTCATTATTAATTTTCTCTTCTCAAAAGGCAAATAAGCAGAACATATAATTTCAAAACAAAATGAAACTTCTCAGATGAAAAAAGCACAACGGTAATGTAGACAATGTTTTGTAATTTTTTAATTCCCATGTATGGTTCGTTTTTTACAATGATTTGAAAATGCTGCTGTACTAGTCGATGGGTGTTCTTATGTAAAAATGTATTTCTTTTCATATATATACTTTTAATATCAATATAGGTTTACTTCCTTTCTGCTTAGTCACAAATTTAATACTCTATTTATTTTGATATTTTATTCAGCAAACACTGAAGACACTTTTATTAAATAACTACAATCTATAGTCTCCTCTTCTATTCAAAGATAGCACTTAAGTAGTCTTGCTCTGAGAAAAAACTGAGACCTTTAAGTTATCCATATCTGTTTCTAGAGCAAAATGAACTTTTCATTTTATATCACTACAGTCAACTTTTGTGACATTTGTTCTTCGACAGACATGCTTTAAATCTTATTTATATCAGGTTTTTTATTTTTTTCGGGCGGGGGGCTAAAAGAAAACAGGATAATGAAGGGTAAAGAAATTCGGGAATATGCCCAACTAAAAGGAACACAATGAAAAGATTTCAGTGATAAAACACATGATACACAGTGGAAAGGGAAGAAAGGAATGTTGTCACAGGAGTTTATATTTTCTTTAGCTAAGCTATTTGAAAATTCACTCTTTTTCTTTTGACACTTTAATATTGACTTTCCATACCTGAAAATTTTGCATAAACTTGAAGAAAAGCACAATGGTATGAATATAGAAAGCTTTATTAAAATCATGCTGCATTCTTTCTCTCCCATATTTGGGATGGAATTCTAACACAAGCTCAAGAAGCTCTTAAGTAAATAACTTTTCCCTCAAACTTTAAAATATTATATATAATACATATGTTATATATTAATACATATTATAATACATGACAAACTATAAAGTAGACAAAACAGCTTATGATAGAAGCTTCATAATAGTTACAATGTGTCTCTTAAATCAGTTGTCCTTAAATATATCTTCTGCATATATTTTTTCGGAGGGGGAATCTAGAACAAATACCATTACTAGATTTTATACCATGCTATAATATAAACATTTCCATAACAAGAGGATATGTATCAAAATGTTACCAATGGTTTTATCTGTAAAATTGTGATTCTCTTTCTGTCCTTGTTTTTATCTATTTTATATTTTTAACTCATGAACATATAGCTATGTATTTTTTTAGTTATAAATTATGATGCACAAAAACTAATAACACAGACAAGCCACAGACCAAACTGTCACCTGAATAACTGTAACACAAAACACGCAGCGAAAATTAGTCTAGCTATTCAAAGAGTATCTCTTCTGAATAAAATAGTTTTAAAATATTTTTATATTTAGGTAAATGTTATCCCTCAAGTAGTATAATTTTGACATTCAGTTGTTTCCACAAATGGAATTAATTTCAACAAGAAATAGGAAGCGTATCATTCATATAATATGAATGTATTACAAAACACATTCATATTTTTAATTGCCATTTAAAATGAAGAAAAGTGTATTTTTAAGAAAACAAATAAGTCTAAGATTAATTAGCCATAAAGAAAAAGTTAATTTCATCCTTCACATTCTCCGTCACTGGAAACCTGGGGTATAAATTATACTTAACACTCAACTTCTGCCAACCTTCCCCCGCACCTACCAACCCAGCCCCTATAGGCCCACTGACCACAGAATACTTCTAAATTCTTATTGACAACTATAAGCAATCTTCTTTTTCACTAATATTAAAGGTACTATAAACTTCTCAGTTTCATAAAACCCAGAAAAACTATATGCCATAACATTCCCACTTAACTCCAAATCTTTCTTGATTACTGAGAAAAACAAAAAAGTACTTTCACTTATTAAAAATACTTCAAAGTTGGAGGGCCAGCCCACTGGCGTAGTGGTTAAGTTTGCGTGCCCTGCTTCGGCCGCCCGGGGTTTGCTGGTTCAGATTCCGGGCACAGACCTACACACCGCTCATCAAGCCATGCTCTGGCAGCATCCCACATATAAAATAGAGAAAGATTGGCACAAATTTTAGCTCAGTGACAATCTTCCTCAAGCAAAAAGAGGAAGATTGGCAACAGATGTTAGCTCAGGGCCAATCTTCCTCACCAAAAAAACACACACACACACACATACACACTTCAAAGAGTAAAAATATCTGGTTGAACCCATTCTTTTTTTCTAGAACAGAAGCAATCAAAAGATTGCAATTCTACAGCTTTTTTACTGCCATGTTTCACTGTCTTCTTTTATTATGAAAGGTGTGAAGTTGTGTACTAGCACTTAAAATTAGTGAAATATTGACCTACTGGAAATAACCCATAATAAGGTGCCCTCATTGTAATCTGTATTTTTGAGATCTCTCATACAGAATGGTAAGAAAATATTTATCACAAGAGATAGGACATATATTCCTAAAAACTAGCCTTTACCAATAAAGTAAACTAGGCAGAATCTTATGTTCTAGCTTTTTCCATACATCTAAATTAGAAATGAGATTATGGATTAATTATATTTATACAAGCCCACATATATTCATGAAATACGTGCTTGTATATCTACATAGAGAGAGAGAGAGAGACGGAAGGAGGGTATGAGAGAGACACGGAAGGAGGGTATGTTTCATTTTACAATCAAACCAAGTCAATATTGTAAACAAATAATGTATTTCTCTAGAGTTCCATAAAGAAGAATATGAACCTTAGTAACTGAAAGGAGATTTTCAGACTATCACTTTATCAATCAACAAATCTAAGGTTAATCTGTGTCTAAGATGTCTCTGAGAACAGCCTTTATAATGAACATGCAGTATAAATTTTAAAAGAAGATCTAGTGTATTGATATGGAATGAATAAATTTGAAGCATGTGAGGAATATATACAGTAACTTAAAGTACAAACAGAACATAGATTAGGGATTGACTGGTTATCACAGACTATGCAATCAAATAAGATAAATCATTAAATATCACACACACACACTATACATATAAGAGAGAGAATACAACACAACTAACATAAAAGGCCTAAGCTAGAGGTTCAGTTAAGAAAAAGAAATGGCAAAGGTTAACAACTGACTAGTTCTGTATGGCAAAAATGTTTCTACCAACAGGAAAGGCAGGCTCAGGGACCAAGAGCTTAAGGGGACTACTTGTGTGATGTAATATGTAGACGGACATGTTGCTTTTGTGAGTGTGCGCTGTTACATCATCTCTTTGTGTGCTTTAGCGTATAAATGCATATTTATGTTCTCTTATATGTTTTTGTACAAGCTTCTTATCTATGTTCCAAAAAACAGGCACTATTCTATTTAACCCCTTCTGTGTAATACCTAAGACAGGACTAATAGCACTGGCATTTTAATACTCTAAATGTCCATAATCACAAGCATGTATCAGGTCACCAAAAATAAAAACCACTTCTTAATGACGAAGAAAAATAAAGAGGTCAGAGAGAGCAAAGACTTAGGACAAGGAAATTAACAGAGACCTTGAGGACACATTTACAAACTTTCATTTAAACTACACACACACCCACATGGGAATATCTATATCTATGTAGATCCAAGACATTCATTTTCCTTTGTTTTTAAAATCTTAAAAAAAAAAAAGCTAATAACTAAACCATAATCCAAATAAAATATATGGATAATGACAAAAAAAAAAAAAAAAAAAAAGGTTATTTGATCTAATCAGGATAAGTTTTCAAAAGTTTGCAAAAGATTGCCACAGACATGACAGTAATAAGTTTATTCTTTTTTTTTTACTATGCACATAAAGTAAGCAATAAAAAGTACTTAAGGATTTAAAAATAAAAATAATTTTTACATGATTATTATTAAGCACAAGAAAATGAAGAAAACTGAAACATCACTCTGGAAGCATTCTTAACAGATTACCTGAATAAAATATTTAAGAGTGTGGTCAGGATATGAAATATGCTTCTTCTTTTGACTAAAAGTAAGGATTTTTCTTTAATGTCCTACAATGAGAGAAAGCTTTTTTCAATCTTATACATATAAGTAGTGTATGTAATGTATTGGCAAGTTTCTAAAATATATTTCTTCACTTCTAACAGGGTAAAAAAGATCTATTATTTGTTGTCCGAGTTTCTTGGCCCAAATCCAAAGCAAGATGACCTTGTCCTTGAATAAAACAATAGGATATTGCTTCCTTTCAGGCCTCTCTGCTAGCTAGCATAGTGGAAAACCTCCCCAAGAGATGTTTATTTCATCTCAGGAAATATATCTGTCATAATAAACAAAATAAAGATCAGATAAAGAAAAGGTGGAGTCTTAACCTAAAAGAGGCATAACCTAATAGCTATAATTAATCTTGGTGTTATTTTCTACATTGCTAAAGAAAATGAATCAATCAAATTATATTAAAGAGACACTCTACCCAATGTTTACAGACAAGGTCAAATTGTCATTTTTTAAAAATTGAAGTTTTCTTAAATCTGTTCTAGTTAAAGACAGGAAGTGGGGTGGGGGGGAGGTGGTTATGCTCTTTTGAAGATCCAGGATTTTCAATTTATAGTAATTTATCAGCTATCCTAACACCTTCCTCTCTCTCATCTGTATTGAACTACTCTCCCTAACACAATCCATTCCAATAGTGATAATCTCATTGTTTTTCCTCATAACCTTCGGATTCCTCATATCCTTCTACATCTTCCTGCCTTCGACCCTCACATGTTATTCTTCCATCCTAGAAAAGCCTTCTCTATAATGTACTCTCAACAGTTCATAAACAGTTTTGAATTCCAACCATATCCTTCACACATGGTCCGAGGAAGGGGGAGAATTCACTCAAGATATGATCTCTCATCTAACTGTAAAGACCAAACCAATTTACAAGCACCAATTAGAAGAATTAATAAAATTAAGCATCACATATTAAGTGCTACTAAATCATTATTCAGAGAAAGCAGAGATGAATATGAAGAAACAAGGAGCAAAGGAAAGTCAAGCAAGAAGCAGTGCAATCTGAGAAAAGAGAAAAGAAAATGAGCCTGAAGTGTCCTAATCAGACCATCTTGCCCTAAATTTAAAAAATCATAGTTGAGGGAAAAGTATGTTCATTAGGGAGAGAATGTAGATTATAGAGGATCTTAGTGACCAATAGGAATTTAGACACGCAGTTAAGCTGTATTACATCCTTCTTGGTTAAGAGGCTTATGAAATGATGAAATTGATCTTTACGGCTACATAAGAGCCATGGCCAGCATGGACTTCAGAGAAGTGACCATGAATTGAAGTTGGGCTCCATGATAGATGCAGACTTCACCAAAGCAGAAACAAGGGAGACAAAACAGCAAGGCTCAGTGCTTCCAAAGGAACACAAGTGGCCAAGGTCAGGCTACCAGAAGTTACACAGGGAACAGACAGAGGAAGTTGAGGCATCAAGTTTACGTTTAAAAAGTTAAGCTTAAAAATGAGAAAGTACATGTTAGGGCCAAACACAGAAAAGCGGAAGGAGAAAGGAATTGCAAGAAAGGGCTAATGGCATCTGTTCCTGATCATCCCAACCCAAGTCTCAAGATAACATCAAAAAAGATAGAGGCATTGTTGATTGCACCTATCAATAAATAGCTTTATAAAACTATTTTTATAAAATAATTTTAATCATGGTATTGTTGTTCCTTTACATTAACAGTGCTTGGAATGTCACACATACCAGAAAAAACAGAGTAGCAGTAGAAGATCAAGCATTTTTTCAAGTCATGTATTCCACTAACTAATACCAGCTCTGATAATTATACAATCTACACACCTAATTTAGACTACATTTGGCCACGTAAGGAGAAGTAGTATAGGTTTGTGGTTAAAGCAGGGCTATGAAATCAGGGCCGGCCCCGTGGCTTGGTGGTTAAGTGCGCGCGCTCCGATGCTGGTGGCCCGGGTTTGGATCCCGGGCGCGCACCGAGGCACCACTTCTCCGTCCATCCTGAGGCCGAGTCCCACATACAGCAACTAGAAGGATGTGCAGCTATGACATACAACTATCTACTGGGGCTGTGGGGGGGGGGGGGGGAAATCTTTAAAAAAAAAAAAAGCAGGGCTATGAAATCAGACAAACCTGAGTTCCACTGATGTCTCTACCACTTACTAGTCCTTGGAAAAAACTATTTTTTTAACCTTGCTAAAGCCTTAGTTTCATCACCTCTAAAAAGGTGACAATACATCTTTCTTTAGAGGTTTGTTATAATAATTAAGTCAGATAAGATGTGATATAGTGCCTGTCATACAGTAAGTGCTCAATTGCTATTTATTTCCTACATTAAGTAAGGCATTTTCTTATGTATACCACTTTTTAAAAGTATTATTTGATCATGACTTAAGTTTCATTTATTATAAGTACAGCACACTACATATATCAATAGTTTCTATAAAAACATACAACTGGAAAATAGATTATCCGTTTGATAGTATCAAGTTGATTTATTTTAAAAGATTCATTTTAAAAATATACAAAGTTTCAAAGTCATCCTATATTGCAGAATTTTCAAAAGCACACTCAAGGAATACTATTCCCATTAGACAATCTGAGGCAGGCAAAAAGGGGAGAGGCAAGTGAAAAACAAAACAGGTGGTAAATAGAGTAATGACACCTTTAATGTTATCCCAGGGTCTTCCCCAACTTATTGAGCCCATAAAACTTTTCTCATTTAACATCTATTAACAGTCCATACAACTAGTGTTCCACAGTAGTCTTTTGAAAAATGCAGTTCTATAATACATTTTTTAAATGTTAATAATCTCCTTTTATCTTCAAAATCACAAAATCACAAGGTTCCTCTGAAGAGTAACTGAAAGCACTAGATGACTATAAGAATACAGCCCAGTGCTGGGTACATTTTTGGTGACACACAGGTTTTCATCTCAGTCTCATTGATTGACTATATAGAATGGGGAGGGGGAAGAGATGTAATAAAATACATAACATTTACTAGTTTAAAGGGTTAAATGAGGCTCCATTAACCCAAAAGTTCAGTTAAATGAGAAATTCTACAGTATTTATTGTACAATTATTATGAGCCAGCAAGTGAGATATGCACTGAACTAGACAGAAAATGAATAAAGAATAAAAACCCATAACATCTGAAAGAGTCTGACAAAGTAGAATAACTGAGTTTACTACTTGTGCCCAACCATAGCTCTAAAAATGTCCCCAGTTTAACGTTTTTGCTTTTTAGTGTCTCACTCCCTTCTGCAAAGAAGCAAAGCCATTTAAAAAGTCACAAACTTTCTGAAGAAGCAACAATGGAGGTACATGTGAATTTACTAAATTTTACTCATTTAAAATTAGCTCTGACATTATTCTCAAAAAGCCTCATAGGTCAAAAGAGGGACACTCTCACTCATTTTTGCTCAACAACTGTTTACTGAGTCATTTATTATGTGCAAGCCAGAGTAATTATTCTCCTATTGAACTCTTTGCATATTATGAAAATTTTAAAGGTCTGCTCATTAAACAGCAAAGTCTAGATAACCAAAGGACTCATCAGCAAGTATACAGCAAGATCTTGATACCATAAGCTGCCAACTCTGCAGCGTATGATGCTCTCGGATGACAAATTCTAGTATTTTAATTTATAACAAAAGTATCATGGGAAATGCCACTCATGTTTTCTAGAAATTGCTTGAGTCAAAGCTATTTGATGGCTAGTGTTACTGTTGTCATAGCATTACCCTAAATTTCAGTAAAATATAAAGCATTTTTCAGGAAACAAATATGCCTACAGAATAGGATACTGGGCACTCTATATGCACTATTTGGTATTATCTGCCCCAACTGCTCTTGTTTTCACAAATCTGGTAATACTTTTTCCTCCCTCACTAGTAAATAGTTTTAAAAATTTTCTTTCTTCATTGAAATTATATTATTCTTAACTTAAATACCCCCCTCCCTTCATTTTGAGAAAGGATATATGAAAAAGGTGAACAAGGAGCCTGTGGTTTAAACTTCGCTTCTAAGGTTCCTCAAGTTAGTTTAAGTAATACTCTTTTACCTGGGAAAATCATGACTACAGAAGGAATTTCACTTCAAAGTCCCTGTTAGTAAAATCAAACTATAATGGAACTTCTCTATAATAACTTTTCCTATTAGTAAAATTAAGTATAAAGCTGGTCTTTTTCTGGATCTGATCCGAAGAGATTTAATTAGTGAGGTACCACAAGGATCTCATTATGAGGAGGCCGGGCTCGAAGCACAGCATCATAACATGCTTCCAACACAGCTACTGCCTTAAGAACATCCCAAGGCTCACCAGAAAAGTGAGATAATGCCTTGAGTCACTTCTTCTAAGAAAATCTCTAGGATTTAGTTATTAATTTTGTTCATACTGATGAACAAAAACCAAATTATACCCATAAACCTAAGAATCTAAATATTTTAAATTCATGGCCTTCTGTCTATAAATTTTCAAAGCCTCAGCGATTTATCTCCATTTTTTAAGTTTAACATCTTATCCTTTTTAGAATACATAAAAGATAATATCTATACCCTAATATAATATCTGCTAGATGCTAGGATGTAAAAACAGACATTTCAAAAATACTTAGACTACTATATAAGCTGCCTAAATTTATGCATTTTCATTTTTGGGATTTAAAAGATATATATGTTATATATATATAACATATGAATTAGTGTGATGACAGGAAACTTGCAACGTGGTGATATAAAAGTAGCACTGTGAGAACTCACATTCCTGTAAAAGAAGGCTCAGACTTGGTGTTCGCCATAGAAAAGTGTTTCTCACAAACAGCAGTAGCTGCCTGTGGGATTTCAGCATGACAAATGCATAGCTGACTCATGGGATCAATTATAAAAAAGTAAGACTTGTGACATTAAAAAAATATATTCTGTGTTTTCATCAGCTATTAAGATATGTTAAGAAGTCAGATAAGCCCCACTGATCGTTTTATTACCAAATCAATAACTGAAGCTCTCCCTCCCTCACTCAAACCTACATGTGAATTCCTTACTACAGATGCCCGTTCCCAACAACCTTTTTCAGGAGCTTTCATTAAATTCAACTATAAAAACATTTCTAAAAACCTATTTGAGTATTAAGTTAAAGCTGACTTGTCAAGCTTTAATTCCTGATTATAAAAATCGGCTGTCCAATATTTCTCAATATTCGTGATTTTGCTTTAAATGAATTGTTGGTCTTCTTTAAAATTTTTAAAAAATCACAACAACATTAGAACAAGCCACTTTTAACTTACCCTCCCTCCTCCAAGCAGACTATTATACCCTCTAAAAAACCTGTTTTTCCTGAAGAGCAACAGCAATATTTCCCATTTGAAAGCAGTTCTCTATGACGTGCTTTCAAAGCACAAGCAGCATTCGCGATACTTACTGAGTGTTTCTCCTGCTGGCCCATAACTCCATGGTTAGCTGGGATTGCTAGTGGCTTCATAATGAAGAAACATATGCTGAACTGAATTTACACATCATGTACCAATCTCTCATGGATGGCAAGTCACCCTCTACAGCATTAAATTAAAAAAGAAAAAGAAAAAAAAAAAACAAAAGAGGAAGGAGGAAACCAAGCTGCAGCTTCAAGTGTCACTACTGGTAAGCTTAAAAAACCCCTCGCACTTGTAGACCAGAAAAGGAATCCGAACAACGGTGTTCGTCTCCATTTTTATAACACTGAAACTCTAACCATCGTAGTCTATGACAAGACTGAGGACACCTTTTACAGCTCTCAGTCTTCCAAGAGAACAAGATCATTTCTGAGACTGAAGAACAAGAGGCAAAAGAAAAGGAAGGGGGAAAAAAAAAAAAAAAACACCTAAAATGGCTGACTGCACACAGACTCCCCTCAAAAAGGCTTAATACAGAACTATATTAGTCAGGGTGGTATAAGAACCAGTCTCTAACATTCAGCCAAGCATTGTTAATACTCTTGTTTCATTTGCAATCACACATATGGACCCCTCCAACCAAGAAAAAAAAGAAAAAAGAAAGAAAAAATCAGGGCAGAGCGTGTGAATCGGGACCTCCTCCCTAGCTGCTAATGATGCTGACAGAGTGGTGACCAGTGATCTCTGTCCCACTCCACTAACCAAGTTTGCACAATTAATCTTAGCAGCATGACACTGATGGACATTTAATTTAATGATGTCTGTCCCTCACACTCAACACAAGCATGACTGCTAGCAAGAGAGTCACTAACAGAAACACAGCACATGCACACACACAATCTCGAGAATCATGAGTCTGAATGCAATACACCAATATAATTACATTATTGTGCTTACTTTGGAGGACCATGGCTGCAGGCAGTTGGCATAGCAACGCACAAGGAAAGCCATTTCCTGGGTAGAGAGAAAGCTTCCTTTTCTAAATAAAAAATTCCTCTTAGGAAACAAACGGCATTGCTGCTTCCTGCAGAAAGCAAGACACTGTAGTCTGTCTCTTAACCTGCAAGGCTCACACTCAATGCAGTTCTAGTGATGTAAGTGGATTTCTCTCTCACCCTCCCTCTCCTTATATACACTGAAATATTCAGCTCAAATGGTACACACATTCCTTAAGGCTCGCCCCCTCCTCTACTTAACCATTTCACTCATTAAGGTAGCGATGGACAATTCAGATAAAGTAACAAGCTCTTGCCTGTATTATATCAGCAGCTGTAGGTTAAGCAAGTCTCAGAG
Source organism: Ceratotherium simum simum (assembly GCF_057802395.1). NCBI lineage: Eukaryota > Metazoa > Chordata > Mammalia > Perissodactyla > Rhinocerotidae > Ceratotherium > Ceratotherium simum. The sequence continues at coordinate 27,379,468 of NC_141911.1, forward strand.
GGATGGAATCCATTGATTGCTGACTCCAAATAATATCACTGAAGACAGGGTGGGAAAACGGAGCAAGGACTTACTTGAACAGCCTTGAACTAAAACATGATTTTTCACCAAAGGGAAGATAAAAGAATGGATGTGACCTCTTCTCCACCCTCAAATATCACTGTGCTATAGGAAACAAGTATCTATCAAAAATTTACAAAATCACATTTAACAAGCTTTATGTAAATTTAGCAGATGTGATTTTCACATACACCCATATACACACACAGCACCTTGCAAATAATGTGAAAATACATCCACTTAGGTTTTTGTAAAAAACCAAATCAAACTTCTTTTAGAAGCAGCAAGTTGAAATTTAATGAGGATGTGTTATTCTACCATAAACTCTTAATTTCACCTAGGTTAGTAGGTTGTTTGAAAGACGTCAATATAGTTGACAAGGAATAAGGACATTTTAACTTTGAAGCACTGGTCAGTTTCTCATAGTCAAATCTATCTATAAATGGTATACATAACAGAAAATAGATAAAACTTAGCAACTTTAATAATTGACTTTAAAATTGTCAGTGCAGGGGCCCGCCTCGTGGTGTAGCGGTTAAGAGCACGCGCTCCGCTTCCGCGGCCCAGGTTCAGATCCCGAGTGTGCACCGATGCACTGCTTGTCAGGCCATGCTGCGGCAGTGTCCCATATAAAGTAGAGGAAGATGGGCATGGATGTTAGCCCAGGGCCAGTCTTCCTCAGCAAAAAAAGAGGAAGACAGGCATGGATGTTAGCTTAGGGCCGATCTTTCTCACACACACACCAAAAAAATTGTCAGTGCTTGCTAATTGTGTTTCTTGTCTATCTACCCAATACTGCACCCATACTATTCTCTTTCCTTTTTTTCTCCTCATATCTAAAGGAAACCATTCCCACCACATCACTATTTTGGATCCTTCTTCCTACCCATCCCCAACATACCCCTTTCATAGACATATTATCCATTATCCCTTTTCTCCCACTATACTCAACCTCTCCCCCACAACCAGAGGTTCTCCACACTGGCTTTTAAATATGTTCAGGTCTCTCCCATCTAAAAAACAAAACAAAAACCAGAAACCTTCCCTAGATCCTATATTCTTCTATGGCCACAGTCACTTCACAACCAAATCTCTCAAGAATTACCCACTTTTGGCTTCCACCATTTCTTCATCTCATGCACTTCTCAAGTGAAGGACCACTGTGGTCCTGTTATATAATTTATACATCTATGAGTTATCCTTAACAACTTTCTCCATGTCCAATCCATCACAATATCCCATGGATTAAATTCTCTACGTTTTCTCAAATTTAGATTTCTCTTTATCTCTTCTGCTATCATCCCACTCCAGTCATTATTTTTTGTCTTGAAAATTGCAAAAGTCTCCTTATTGAACTGTCTGGATTTAATTCTAACTCCATCCACGCAATCCATTTACCATACTACCTACTGATATCTTTTAAAAACTAAAATCTGGTCATTTTCACCTAATACCTTGAGCCCCTTTTGCAAATTAAAACACATCAATGGCTTCCCATTGCTATCAGCATACAGACGAAAACTCTTATTACAGACTGCAGGATTTGTATGTTTTCAAGACTTATATCATGCCTATGCCCTCCAGGTCATCTGGGCTGCTCCTGCTTCCTTGAATAGGCAAAAGGCCCTTTTCACATGTTATTTCCTCTGCCTAGAACTCTCTTTCACCCTCCCTTTCCTGACTGAGCCCCATTCCACCCCTAAAAACATATTGGTGAAATGCCCTCAAAGTTACCATGATATTGTGTATCACTTCCCTGTAGTGCTTATTATAGTTATGATTTTACATTTATTCATGAAATTATTTAAGCTGTTAGTGTCTGCTTCCACCACTACACTCTAATCTCCGTGATAGCCAGCACCATGTTTGTGTACGTGCCACTGTACTTGCAGCACCTAGCATGGGTCACACTGTAGGCACTCACATTTTTTTGAATGAATGAAATCTCTAGTGATTGAGACTGGACATTAGCAAGACCATATTTGATCCTGTAAACTAGTTCCTATCAAAATCCCAAATACTTTCTGTAATAGACAAATGAATGATTTAAAAGTAAATGGTCTTGATCTTTGACAAAAGAGCAAAGGCAATATAATAGAGCAAAGATAGTCTCTTCATATTGCTGGAACAACTGGACATCTATAGGCAAAAAAAAAAATCAGTCTAGACACAGACCTTACACCCTTCACAAAAATTAACTCAAAATGGATCACAGACCTAAAGGTAAAATGCCAAACTATAAAACTCCTAAAGATAACAGGAGAAAACTTAGACTACCTTGGTTATGGTGATGCCATTTTAGATACAACACCAAAGACACAATCCATCAAAGAAATAATTGATAAGCTGGACTTCATTAAAATAAAAAACTTGTGCTCTGTGAAAGACAATATTAAGAGAGTTAGAAGACAAGCCACAGACTAGGAGAAAAGATTTGCAAAAGACACATCTAATAAAGGATTCATCAAAAATATACAAAGAACTCTTAAAACTCAATAATAAGACAAACTTGATTAAAAAACAGACCAAAGACCTTAACAGACACACCTCACCAAAGAAGATATACAGGTGGCAAATAAGCATATTGAAAGATGTTCCACAACATGTCATCAGGGAAATGCAAATTAAAACAATGACATACCACTACACACCTATTAGAATGGTCAAAATCCAAAACTCCGACAACACCAAATGCTAATGAGGATGGTGGAGCAACAGAAACTCTCATTCATTGTTGGTGAAAATGCAAAATAATACAGCCACTTTGGAAGACGTTGTGGTGGTTTCTTACAGAACTAAACATACTCATCATATGATCCAGCAATTGTACTCCCTGGTATTTGCCCAAAGGAGTTAAAAACTTATGTCCACACAAAAACCTGCGCACAGATGTTTACAGCAGGTTTATTCATAATTGCCAAAACTTGGAAGCAACCAAGGTGTCTTTCAGTAGGTGAATGGATAAACAAACTGTGGTACATCAAGACAATGGAATATTATTTGGCACTGAAAAGAAATGAGCTATCGAGCCATAAAAGACAGGGAGGAACCTTAAATCCATAATACTAAGTGAAGCCAATCTGAAAAGACTACATATTGAATGATTCCAACTATATGACATTCTGGAAAAGACAAAACTATGGAGACGATAAAAAGATCAGTGGTTGGCAGGGGTTGGGGGGAGATGAATAGGCAGAGCACAGAGAATTTTTAAGTCATAGAAAATACTCTGTATGATATTATAATGATACATATATGCCATTATACATTTGTCCAAACCCATAGAATTTACAACACCAAGAGTGAACCCTATGGACTTTGGGTGAATATGATGTGTCAACGTAGGTTCATCCTTGGTAAAAAAAAAAAAATGTACCATTCTGGTGAGTGATGTTGATAATGGGGGAGGCTATGCATATGTGGGGGCTGGGAGTATAGTGGAAATCTCTGTACCTTTCTGTCAATTTTTTTGTAAAGCTAAAACTGCTCTAAAAAGTTAAAGTCTTAAAAAAAACCTAAATGGCATCAAAAGGTAGAAGCAACCCAAGTGTCCATCAATGGATGAATGTATTAAAAAAAATGTGGTATACACATACAATGGGATATTATTCAGTCTTAAAAACGAATAAAATTCTGTCACAAGCTACAACAAGGATAAACCTTGAAGGCACCATGTTAAGTAAAATGATCCTGTCAGAAAAAGACAAATACTGTATGATTCCACTTAATATGAAGCACCTAGAATAGTCAAATTCATAGACAGAAAGGAGAATGATGGTCGCCAAGGGATGGAGGAAAAGGGTAATGAGGAGTTATTGTTTAATGGGTATGGAGTTTCAGTCTGGGAAGATAAGAAAAATCCTGGAGGTGGATGGTGGTAATGGTTGCCTAACAATGTGAATGTACTTAATGCCACCCACCTGTACACTTAAAAATGGTTAAAATGATCAATTTAAAAGTTATGTATAGGGCCGGCCCCGTGGCTTAGCGGTTAAGTGCACGCACTCCGCTGTTGGCGGCCCGGGTTTGGATCCTGGGTGCGCACCGACGCATCGCTTCTCGGGCCGTGCTGAGGCCGCATCCCACATACAGCAACTAGAAGGATGTGCAGCTATTTCATACAACTATCTACTGGGGCTTTGGGGGGAAAAATAAATAAATTAAAAAAATCTAAAAAAAATAAAAAATAAAAAATAAAAGTTATGTATAGTTTACTACAATAAATTTTTAAAAAGTAAATGGCAATGAAGAACTAAATAATCAAGTTATACAACTTTCATCCATTTAGCCTATGTCCCACACATCCATGTGACAAAAATCTTCTCCAAGTTTAAGTCAAATTGCCCCCGTGCTGATGGTGTCTGACCTTATATGTGAAGATTTCCCGTTGCTTGCCTCTCTCTGGAAAAACGTGTCACTTCTCTCAAGAAGGAAACTAACTTGATCAGGGAACCTGACAGATGAAGTCAGAAAAATCACACATCCTCAGGCACTGATGCTTTTCCGTGCTGAGACTTGGTGTGATTTCTCTCGCAACCTGGCTCCACGCTTACAGCCTATGTATCTTAAAACTCATGATTGTTAATACTGAAATTTTACTATCCATACTACCTTGTACATTGAAACACAATTATGCCAGGTTATAATATGCCAAACATGGCTTAAGAAATAGAAACTGAAGATTTAAGAGAATCCCATATTATAGATTTTACACAAACAAGAATAAATCATACTAACCTTGAAGTAGCCTTAATTTAGGTTATATTTACCCCATTCCTTAACCATCCAGATTTAGCAAAAAATAGATCCATGTAACAACCTTCTGCCCTGTGTCAAGAACATCCAGGGGCCAGTCTGGTGGCATAGCGGTTAAGCTCTCGGGCTCCACTTTGGTGGGCCAGGGTTTGCAAGTTCGGATCCCGGGTGTGCACCGATGCACCACTTGTCAAGCCATGCTGTGGGGGCGTCCCATATAAAGTAGAGGAAGATGGGCACAGATGTTAGCCCAGGGCCAATCTTCCTCTGCAAAAAGAGGAGGATTGGCATCGGAAGTTAGCTCAGGGCAGACCTTCCTCACACACACAAAAAAATCTAATGACTTCTAAATTATCAGTAACAATGATCCAAAAGATAACAATTACATACACATAGTTCAGAAAACTACTTAATGTAAAGCCTTTCCATCTAAATTTAATACCATTGTATTCATTTATATTTTTCCACCTAAAGTATTCGCTTTTTAATTACTATGAAATTGAGAAAAATGATCTGCTCTTCTCAGTAATTATTAATCACATTTAGGATTAATATGTGTTTATTTATTTATAATATCCATAGTGTTTACCCACAGATCTCAATGTGCTTTATAAACATTTAATTAAGCTTGGTCAAAACCCAAGGGAGGCAATAAAAGAATATATTCATCTTTCATAGAAAAATAAAGTCTATTGTTACAGAGTTAGTAGTTTAGAAGAATACAAAATAGAACTCCAGATTTCTAGTATCATTTACTTCACTATCCACTATATATTATTACTTTCTTCCCCCCCTCCCCCTACCCCAGAGGAAAAACTATAGAGGTTGGAGAAAATCTGTATGAGTGGCAGGAAGAATTTATTCTTTGATATCTGGAAACAAGAAATTTTACAAATTTGATTCCTAATGATACCAGCTCAACATAAGGTTGACATAAGGGAAGACATATTGTAGAAAAGAAACCCTATTGTAACTCTGAATGACCTCTGACTAACTAACCCAGCTGGATACGCACCCTCCAGGAGATCTACCTGCTCTGTAGATTTTATGGCCCCTGCTTGTGCATGTACCTCCCAGTTGCAATGAGATGATAGCTTTGTTCTTTTGAGTTCCTTAGGAATGTGATGACCCCCTGTACAGAGAGTCTACGCTGACAGCCATCAGCAATGAAAACTGAAAGATCCGGTATAGTGACTCCCAGTCCGTAACACCAGAGGGTCAACATTCCTAACCCCCTCCCCTATAACACACCGGCCTATATAACTGCTTCAAGATTCTGTGCCCCTTTAAAATCTTTCTTTAGGACACTAGTACCCCCATCTTCCAATTTCCTAGCTTATCGCTTAATAAAATGCCCTTTCTCTGCCACCATCTTGCCTCTTCATGATTGGCTTTTGTCGTGTGGCAAGCATATTGTGCCCTTTGTGCAGTAATACTAATGTTTTATTGTTCACCAAAGAAGTGATATTTAAAAACGCTATTTTCTATTTGAATATACCAAACCAATTAAGCACTAGGCCAAGGAAAAATAAAGTTATCGTAACAGGTATGGTCGAAGTTTTACTTCTCTTTACCTAAACCCAATACATCCCCCCGCGTTAGTACTATGATTTCTTTCCAAAAGAAAAGTTGATTACCTGACAAATTCTTTGTATCATATCTCAGGCCTACATTTTACATAATCTATTCCATCTTTGGGTATACCTCAGACAGGTCCTCCACACATACCCTCCCAAGGCAATCACAGAGGAAATATGGGCTAGAATTTTATTTTTCCTACTTTGACCAAATAAAATGGTACTTCAGGTTCATTATTAAAAATAATTTAATTATGAAATAAAATTAAAGATACCAACACAATGCGTGACACATAATAATTGTAGAATTAGTATCTGAGTCAAATTTAAATACAGGCTTTAGAAATACTGAGAACCTGTTACTTAAATTAGGATTACTACCAGAAAGATGTAATTGAAAGTCCAAAAAAGATCACCCAGATATACTCCAAAGACACGTTCCAAAGAAATCTTTAGACTATTTCTTTCTTTAATGAAAAAGTTTCTGACAACAAACTGTTTATGTTGCATCTGATTCATAATTGGAAAATTAATGTAGTAACCTATCCATAATAAAGATACTCAAATTTACATGGACCATGTTAGAAGAGAAAGAGTAAAAGATGGCATGAGATGCAGAAAAACAAGTGTAAAATAAAGAAGCCTATTAGTCAGTGAGAAATTCCAACATAAAGACTGGTGCTTTTTAAAATGCACTTATTTGAAAAATGAACAGACTTTAATAGCTGATTTAACAAAGCTTACTTCATTTCCTAGAAACTATTTTAAGAAAAGACCAGACCTCATCTTGAAATGCTCAAGGTGGAGTCCTTGCACACAGGTTGCAAATCATTTCACTGCTTTTTCTAGGGGCAAGGGCCTGAAAGTGGGCTCCTCACTATAGTATTTCACAAAGCAACACTCCAAATGTAAACAGTAACTATCTTTATTACTAATTTCCCTTATAATTAATATGTTTGCATGAGCACAATGAATTGTTAATTATCCCTCTATTTTTATTTAACAAAAAGAGAAATATTGATTATAAACTGGAATATAAATTAGCTGAAGGCAGGGACCATACAACATTTTATGTACCTGATATTGTCAATGATAAATTATGCTTTATCTCTAGTAACTAACACACAGTAATTGCTCATACAATGAAAGAATGCATAAATGATTCCACTTAAACTTTTTCAAAACTAACCTGTGAAGTATTATTACACTGGCTTTAAGATGAGGAAACAGACAGGATAGTTGTGTAACCATAAAAGATGTCCAATTTGTTTACTGATAAAATTAAGTGTTTTAAATAACTTGACAGGTGAAAAGAGTAGGCTAAAACCAGCAAATTTAAATTTAACAGGGATAAATATAAAGACCTACATGTGTACTATCAAAATGCCACTTGTACAAATACAGGCTAGGGGAGATCACGCTGGAGGAACAATTCATAGGAGGGTGAGAGGTAGGAAGGGCTATCTGTAAAATTGAGCTGGCCAAAGGCTCCATATGAGCCAATATACGATGCCTTAAAACCCTAATATAATCTCGGGTTACATTATCAGGCATATAAGGTCCAGAGCAAGGAAGACGGGAAGTTCTGCTGTAATTTGCATTGTAGGGTATTGTAGGACCTTATGTAAGTTTATAGCAAACAGTTCTAGACATTATGACTTAGGAGACAAAATGAGTAACTGTAGTGTTCAACAGCAGAAACAGAGGTGATAAGGTGTCTCGGAAAGGTACAAGAAATTAGGAATGTTCAACCCAGACAAGAGGCTTAGTGGAGTAGGATCTCTTTAAATACCTGAAACACAGTTACATGAAAATGGAATAGGAATATTCGTTTATGTTGCTTTAGAGGATATCTAGAACCATGAACTAAAATGATAGAGATACACATTTCAGCTAAACCTAAGGAAAAGTTTCTTAATAATTAGCCTTTTCCTACAATAAATAGTAGCTGCTAAGATTTACTAAACCTTCACTTGGTATCAGGTCGTAGGGTACAATTTTGACACACATTATGTAAGGACTATCTTAAAAATATCAGTGCTAAGTGTAATAAAAAATCTTAAAGCTGAGGCTGAATGCCAATGATTATATAGAAAAAAATAAATTGGCTTAAGTGGTTTGACTCTGAGATTCCTAAAATCCTTTCAAGTTCTTGAAGTTATCTTATCTAACACGACTCTTACCAAACATTAGCTGGTAGCAAAATGGGGGTAGAAGGAGTAGTATGATATAGAATGATAGAATAAAAGAGACCTGAGGAAAGGAAATGAATCAATCTTGGGATAAGATTTCCTAGTAGTATACCTGAACACCAGATGACATCATCAGAGACATTTCAAGCTGCAAAAGATGCTTCGAACCTGACATCTGGAAATCTTGACTGGTTGTCCTCTGGGCTCAGATATTGGTTTATAATTTGCCCCAACCATTAATCTTGTTTTTCTTTTTGTTTCCATAGAAATACTACTTATTAGATACCTGATTGCTTGCTTCCACAATATAGGCCTAACCTTGGAGCTCACCTGCATCACCGCCTTCTAAAATGAATTTAACTGGACTGATCTACTATCAGGACTAAGACGTGTTCAATTCACTCTACCAACTCAGCTTCTGAACTATGAAACTTCTTCCAGTTTCAAAGGTGGGACTGCAAGGGAGCAGAATTTGCCACCTCAAGATTTGTCTCCTTGGCATGAGGATTATTTTGGGCTGATTATTTTTAAAAATGGCAGACATGGAAGAAGCTCTGAAAACCAAGTAGAAGTTAGCCTTTGTAAGAGGCATTTACATTTGTAAGGGAAAGCTCCATTTGTAAAGGTGTCTCCCTCTCTGTACCAGGAAGAGGGGGATGATCTTATCTCTAGAAATTCTTATCAATGTGGAGGGGAAGAACTTAAATCTGCATAATAACCTTACTCTTGTTTACAGTGCTTTTTCTGGTAATCTCCCATGGCTGACTTCCCCCACCCCCAACATCCTCTTCTGTCTTTAGCTGAAGAGGTACTTAGGTGAAAACCTCGGTCATTTTGGCGAGTTACTCAGTTTTTCTGGGTTTCTCCCATGTAAACATGTTATTAAACTTTGTTTGATTTCCCCCTGCAAAAAAAAAGATTTCCTGGTGGCATCTATCCTTCATTCTGAGATTTTTGTCTTCCTACTTTGGCAGTTGGAGCTGGAATACTCTTAAAGTGCTCTTAATTTTTAAAAGTTATACTGAGAATTAGACAATAGTTTAGAGGTTTTCTTTTTAACATCCTTACTTTGCTAATTAAAAGTTGCCAAACTTAAGAAAAGGTAAGTGAAAGGTGATTTTCTTAATGTCAGCAATAATTTGAATTATTAAAAATTGTACATAACTAGATAATCAGTTTTATAGAAAGTTTTTTAGACCCCTTGAAATTACTTAATGTATGTCTTTAATACTCTTAAATATTACCAAAATACGTCCAATATTTTCTGGTGCAGAAGTAAGCAATTTTATGACCATGTTTTTTCATCTCTAAAAACTAGGACTACTTTTAGACAACTGTAAGTTGTTTGGGTTCATTAAAAAGTAACCCTTACAAAAGATCTTTCAGCAGGATTTGGCTTTTGTTACTTATCATATTAGCGGATGCAACTTTTAAAATACACTAGTTAATTACATAGTCATCCTTTGTTATGATATGGTACTACTTACCAGTGAAAACCCATTTCTATATTGGAATGAAACTAGAAAAGTTAAAGAGGGGAAAAAAGTGCCGTGCTTTATGGATGAGAGATACATGGTTTGAAAAGGGAAACTGCTTAATTGCAACAAAAAAGATTGATGAATCAACCAAAGCCTATCATCACTGCAAATATAACTCAGTAATTGTTCTTCACATTGGACTTTCTATGCTCTAGCCTATTTCTTTTAAAGGCACTTAAATAGTAGGCATCTAAACTGGTTGAATTATTTGACATATATCTCTTTTAGATCAAATTTAAAGCGTAAGTAACATAAAAGCAATATACGTTGAATTCATTTTTAAAAATAAATAAGTTTATGTATTGGTAATGGAAAAAACCTATGTCTATGTTTGACTCTATCTCAGTGACCATGAACATTGAACTTAACCTCTTTGACCTTAGCATGCTTATCTTCTAACAGTGGAGACACCATCGCCTAGCGTTTAGAACTGCAAGGAGGTTTAATTGACAAAATATATGAGAAAACACCTAGCTGACTGGTATATATCACAAGCATTCAATAAAGGTCAATTTTATTCCTTCCAAGATATTCTAAAAAGTCAGTTGCACTCAAGGTTTGGGCAACCCATTGATTAACGTTGTAGAGATAGCTAGGATTAATATCCTTGTGCAGATATCCCTGTGAGGAATTGTTAATGTGGGTGGATCTCTACTGCCACTCCTAGAAATATAAACTAATGCTAATTCTGGGAGTTTGATACAAAGACATCAACATATAACCAAGATACTGCTGAGCACGCATTATATGCAGCGCAAAAGGTATACAATGGCATACAAGACACTATCTGCTTTCAAAGACGCTATTGACTCTTCGGGATTTTAATTTTTAACAAACATATTTTCATTTTTAAAATCTAATGTCTTCAAATAAATATAAAAATGTGTAAGTTTTCATAATCGTTCAATAATCTTCATTCTAAAAGAAAATAACAGTATTTATAAACGGAAGTATTAGGACTTCGCTACCAGGAATAGAATTGTGACTGCCTCTCTGTTGTAATTAAATATATTCCAGACAGGAAATGCTTCCAAGTAAATTTGCCTGGAAAATAATTAAATATAGAAGATTGTCTCAATATAGAAAATATTTTAGATGCCACAGAAATTTTCTAAATGGTCTCTAGAAAAAGAAGTCAGCCTACTGATATGACCACATGAGCTTAAGATGACAACATTCAATCTTCCTCCTCATAAATAAATGAATAAACAAAGCCCAAACCACACATCTAATTTCTCCCTCTCCTTAAAAGCTCTAAAAAGGCAAACAGAGTATTTTACCTATTCATATTTTAGTTGCACTTTGAAATTTTCAATTACTATCATGCTGATATTTTAAAAGAATAATACCAGAATATTTAATTGTATATATCAGACAATTAAAATTCTTAGAATTGCTCACAACTGGCCAGATGGACAATATTCATGGAAGGTTATATCTCCTGGTTGTACCATAAAATAGCAGTTCACAGTATTAACCATAACCATAAATCTATAATGAAATACTAAACAGAATAAGTTATTCACTCATTCATTCTATGCCTGACCCCAAGACTAAATGAGACAGGACAGGGAACAGGAAATCAGGGATGAACTTCAGAAAACATCCTGGTCAGTTTACACATTGGTAGACATAAGCAAAATGTATTGTTCAACATATGAAATGTTTACTAAAAGATTGCCTTAGAGCAAGTGTACAACAAAACCTATTTTTCTGGCCCGGCCCCGTGGCGTAGCGGTTAAGTGCACGCGCTCCGCTGCTGGCGGCCCGGGGTTCGGATCCCCGGCACGCGCCGACGCACCGCTTCTCTGGCCACGCTGAGGCCGCGTCCCACATACAGCAGCTGGAGGGATGTGCAGCTATGACATGCAACTGTCTACTGGGGCTTTGGGGAAAAAAGAAGGAGGAGGATTGACAATAGATGTTAGCTCAGAGCTGGTCTTCCTCAGCAAAAAGAGGAGGATTAGCATGGATGTTAGCTCAGGGCTGATCTTCCTCACACACACACAAAAAAAACCTATTTTTCTTAATGGCTTGTATTTTACAGGAAATAAATGTTTTTCCAAGGCCATAAAGCAAAACAAAAATCTGTTGGATCAAGATTTAAAAATATATACCACACTTTTAAGATTAAAGACTTTTAAGAATAAAAACAAAAACCAAAACTAATAATATATTAATATTATACTCAAACTACTAGGAAGCATGGTATTTACAACAAAGGTAAAAATACAGTAGAGAAGAAAAGGAGCTAATTATTTAAAGGAGAAATTTCTCTAAATGAGAACTGATGCATGAATCTATAGTGACCACTAACCCCACAGAATATTCATGTGGACATTTCAGCTTTCACCAAGAGAAACCAATCATTTCAAATTTGAGGAGCAGGGACATTTCCAGTCCCTGTCCAAAGGCAGCTCTATTCTTTCAGATATTTTGTGTTAGTAGCTGATTACTGAATCACATTGAACCTCAGAGCACAATCATGAGTAGTAGAGTCTTAACATAAGCAGAACAGGTGGATAGAAAAGACTGAAGGGAGCATCTTTATTTAGACCCGAAACAAGAAAAGGAGCCAGTTAAGAAAAAAAAGGGATACTCAAAGTAGAGGATAACAGATAGAGAGAACTCTAGAAAAACAGTAAGGAGATTTAAGAACAAAGAGTTATAAATACATTGCTAGGTTATTTGTTTATTTATTTTGTATTATCAAATGAAAACAATTTGTAATAAATTAGATTAGATTATCCTGAACATGATTAATCACCCACAGGATGTTGTTAAAACTACTCACAGTAATCATCTTTTTTTTGAGGGTATGGGGGAGGGGGCCTTAAAGTAGTCTTATTGTATTGCCATAAGACCAAAAACCCATTTTTAAAGGTTATCTAACAGACACTTTACATTTATGATTATATCATACTTTCATACCACACAAATTTTTGCATAAAAAATTTTAAATATTTTATAATTCCACATAACGGCTCATAATTATCTTAATAGGGAAGGAGAGTCAGAGAACTTTTTTGGGGGAAAAGAGACTCCAAAAATAAAATTCCTAAAGAAAAAAATGCTCCAAATGAGAAATGCTAAATAAATTAAGTACAAATATCTATCTTTAAAGATCACTACAGCAACTACAAAATGGATTGTTGTTAACCATCCAATGCAATTAATATATTTAGAACACAATTATTTAATGTAAAGCATTTAAAAATTCTTATGGTTCCATTCCAAGTTAGCATGGGATCTTTCCATTTTCTCCTAGTATCTATCAGGGAATTAAGCAGCAAGAATGAAAAAGGAGTCAAGAGAAAAATCATACAGGAAACAAGGTCCAGGCCAGCTTCACAGGCGTTTCACACAGGGCCCTGTGCTCAGAAGGGCCCCTGCACTTGGTTTTTTCACGGAACACACTATTTTTATTTCAAAGAACAAATAATGGACAAACTATGGTTATTCAGACTTGGGTATCTGGCAGATATTTTCTTGAAAATGAACAAACTGAGCTTGTCACTTCAAGGAAAAGAGCAGATAGTATTTTGTTTGCCAATGACAAAATTTTAGCTTTTAAGTAAAAATTAGACTTTTGGAAAATTTAGATCCAACACCATTAGCTTGATGGCTTCCCAATTATTAAGGCCTTTTTTTAATGAGGCCTTTCTTAATGTTAATTTGATTAACAAATGTGATTTTTTTTGATATTGTATAATGTGCCAAAATTTGGAGAACTGCTTAACTCTGTGACCAATGCATGATATTACAAAATCATGCATGATATTACAAAATTATGCATGAGCAAAAAGATCCATTCACAGTGTAAGACCAATGGGTTTTAATAAAAGAGAGTAAGAGAAGTTGACTGCATAGTTTTATATTCCTCTTTGCAGTTAAACATTTAAGAAACTAATACTTATCAAATTTTGGTGTAGTATATCAATAAGATTATTTGAAAAAGCTGTTAAAATACTTCTCCCTTTTCCAACTACCTATCTGCGTGAGGCCAGATTTTCTTCATATATGTTATATACTTCAACCAAGCATAGCACAACAGACTGAATACAGAAACAGATGTGAGAATCCAACTGTCTTCTATTAGGCCAAACATTAAACATAGATACAAAAGTATAAAACACGACCACTCTTCTTATAATTTTTTTTGTAACATATAGCTATTTTTCACTAAAAAAAAAAAACTTATGCTAATAATGTACATTGGGTTTATTATTTTTTAATTAATGAATAAATATTTTTAAATTTCTCAGTTTCAATTTCTAATATGGCAAATAATGATATAGATAACTCACATAAGCAAAAGCTTGTTGGAGCCCTCAAAAAGTTTTTTTTCAAAAAGTTTTAAGAGCGTAAAGGAGTCCTGAGACGAAAACGTTTGACAACTGCTGCTCTAAGAGCTGAGCTAGAAAATAATCAGCCTCTTAACTCTTTTAAAGAATCCACAGTTATCAACTCTCCTTAGATTCCTTAATCAAAACTCTTGTGTTTACGTAAAATACTACTTCAGCTGAACCCTCTAACAACTTAATTCCCTAGCAGAATGGTTAGCTGCTCATAGTCTTTCAGTCTAGAGTTAGTACTGAAAGTTTGGCAAACATTTGTACCAGGGAGAAATGAAAAGACTGAAGCTATCAATTGCTCATCAATGACGCCCATTGTCAAGGGCACCAATATCATCAAGAATATCGATGACGCCCAAGGATTCTCTATACCCCAGTTGGTTGGGGATATGCTTATGCCGCAAATTAACAAACAGTAAATTATCTTTTTTCTAAAAACTCTCCTGAGTATTCCAAAATTCTGGATGATTCAAACAGCTTTTTTAAGGTTCAGTTTTGAAAAGCTGTATAAAGGAAATGGATAGAAAGTAGAAGTATGCTAATAATTAGTGAAAGGGAAATGTTATAACTTATTTTGAGATTTTAACTTTATTTTCTGACACTCCCAAATGCCTTCCTGATTGTAACGAAACCACAGGTGACCAATTATCATTGCTATCCTCATAGATACGAGTAAAAATCAAGACAACCTGAATATTTTCTTTTTTCATCCTCAAATCTTTCCCTTCTGAATTACCCCACCATTTAGACGAATCAGCAATTCATATTTCAGAATTGGCTGTCTCTGCTGTTACATCATTTCTTCACTAGGAGAAATTCCAAATTACATCCAACTACCACCTATGTTCCACTCAGAGAAAGGAAGACTTAAGAAAATATAAGGCTACTTGATCCCATACTAAGTCCATAAGAAATTGCTCTAATACAAACAATTACTCAGTGAGGCTTTTTTTCCCCAGTAGATTCTACAATTATTGTTTTCCAAAACATTTTAAAGTTATTTTTTTTTTGCCTCTGTGTAATTTAAACAATCACAAAGGATGCTAGGTACATCTGTGAATTAGATATGTTCAAATCAGTCAAAAGTTTACTGTTAATATTCTTAACACTACTAAACTGTATACTTAAAAATAGTTAAGATAGTAAATTCTATGTTATGTGTTTTTTACAAAAAAAAAAGAAAAACCATTGAATTTTGCACTTTAGGTGAATTGTATGGTATGTGAATTGTAAATCAATAAAGCTGTTATTTTTTTTTAAATGTAAGTTTGTTCCTAATTCATTTTTTTAAAGGAAAAAAAAGGTTTACTACTGAGATATAGATAATGACTAATTTTGAGAGAATAAGAGAGAAAATTTATATACATAAATATGTATAACATTTAGTAGGCATTTTAAAATTATTTTAATATAAATCATTAAAATATTTCCTTTCACAAGTGATTTAAACCTAACACTTATATACATTGAATAAAATGCTAGTGTTTCTCCCAGAGGTCAACAATATCTTTTAGCTAATAGACAGCCATTTCAAGTTAATAATGTTTTGACACTGGATTCAAAATCAAAAGAAAAATTCCTAGTCGCCCAATATTTCAAATAGTGAAAACAGACAACTTACAGCTGATAACTTAATTGTAAAAAGATCAATTCAGCACTGGTAGGAGATAGGTCTGAATATCAAAGTAGGTTTTTCCAAAGAAATGAGACATTTTTCAAATCAGCATGTAGCACTGCAAAATCTCATGACAAAAAAAAAAAAAAAATCACATGCTAAGAAATGAAACAGTCAAAGATGAAAAGGATCTTTGCTGTTGAGACTAAAAGCTAAATTTTAGCCAAATATATTTAAAACATGTACAGGCACAGAGAGCCACCAGTTTCGCAATTAGGGGCAGGACAAAGTGGCTGTGATCTTTCTGACAAATAAATTGCTTGAAATATTGCATGACTTGCTACACAACACCCTTATTACTTTCAATTTCCAAGTGCAACCAAAAGATGGGTCCAATTATGACATCAATAGAAGCTTTCTTTCAAAACGGAATGAAAGAACAGTAAACCCCAGTGGACACAGGAGTTCTGCAGCAGAGATGATGTAATATATAAAAATAGACATCCTCTAACAGAAGCTGAAACTTGGGTAAACAGCACACTGCATACTATTCTCAAGTGCCTTGCATGAATTTGCAATGCGTGCTGTTAAGAGCACGAGAGAAATCATTTTATGTTTTAAACTATTTCCTGATTTACATTTCAATTTCTATACATACTCTATAGTGTAATTTGCCAATCTGTATAAATTAAATCAACATAAATACCTGATTATAACTGCAAGAAAGAGAAATAATACCCCCAAAGCAAGGAGACTGAGACCACTGCAGCAGTTTTAACATGCTGCATTTTGCCAGAAATTGCAGCACATATGGCACAGTATTGTTACGTCCACCTATTGTTCAACGACCTTTCCACAGGGATCTTTCCGCAAGATCTTTAAACGCAACGTGGTGAAGAGGAACCAGTAAAGCTGCTGCTGATGAGCGTGAAAAGCAAAGGATACTTTTGACACTTGTCTTTAAAAGATTCTCTGATGCAACATAAAACATGGGGCATGCATACAATAAATAGGATCTGGCAAAATTTGTGGGATTTTTTTGTATATATCACTCCTCTCTTAACACTCTCTCCACACCCCTCTTTTCCACTCTTTATTTCTCAATTCAGTTTTCACAATTCTATTGGGCTTTCCGGATTAAAGAATATTTTCCTCTGAGCCAAGGCATTAATGCCATTCAAGAAGCCGTGCCTGATTCCTCAATGTGCCCTGTCTACGTGCCTCGATGGTACCTGGAATTTCCTACATTTTAGTTGCCCATTTATTTTATCTGTATTCTCTGGGAGACTATAACGGCAAGATATAAGATCTGTGGGGGCAAGATTCTGTCTGTCCTGTAGAACTTTATAGCCCTAGAGTCTGACATAGACCTGAAACAAGATAGGCACTCAATAAATATTTATTAAATGAATAAGAATATGTAAATGAAAATACTGAGTTTTCCTCTCTATGATACAAGAAATAGAATACACAAATTTTCTGAAACTCTATCCTATTATAATTCACAGGGAAGCACTGATGGCAATATTGAAGACAAAGTCTTTAGGTTCAATTAAGTAAGCAAATGCTTGATGAATTTAAATTAAAGAATGAAATTATTGAAAAAATTAAGAAATCTCCCCTGTGTTTGAATAATTTCCGTATATGCATATAAAGAGATTTTAAAATATCATCACATAAATAGATAGTAGTCAGGTGGGATATAATATGAACTAACCGTTATAAGTTAAAATCCTAAGATCTTAACATTCTAGGAAATTTAGTAGATATACAAGTCATTGATATATTACTCAAAACACATTCTCTTACTATTAAAAGCAGCAAATATTGGGTAAACTAAGGAGAACTCAATAAAAAAATTAAATAAATAACTGTGACAAAGCAAAGCTATGACATGAGTGAAAATATTGCCTATTTCTAATTTAAGAACAATAGCTCAAGTCAAAAAGTCTAATGTCAATAAATGTGCATAATCACTCAAACACTGCAATTTTTTCATTTGTTTCAATATCTAAACAATTTTTGAAACTAACCTAACCTACCAAGGAGTCCTTAACCAAAGATAAAACCAACCTAAATCAAATCTATCTCTAAAAAAAACTACTCCAGAGATAAAAAATACAACCTAAGAATGATCATATAACCACTATAAAAAATAGGATTTATAGGGGCGACCCGGTGGCGCAAGCGGTTAAGTGCATGCACTCCGCTGCAGCAGCCCGGCGTTCGAACGCCAGTTCGGAGTTCACCAGTTCGGATCCCGGGTGCTCACTGATGCACTGCTTGTTAAGCCATGCTGTGGCGGCGTCCCATATAAAGTAGAGGAAGATGGGCATGGATGTTAGCCCAGGGCCAGTCTTCTCAGCAAAAAAGAGGAAGATTGGCATTGGATGTTAGCTGAGGGCTGGTCCTCCTCACACACACACACACACAAAAATAGGATTTATATTATTATAAAGCATAACCTTATTAAAAATTGGGACTCGGGGCTGGCCTAGTGGCGTAGCGTTTAAGCACGCACACTCCACTTCAGCGGCTTGGGGTTCGGAACACCGGGCGCACAATGACACACCGCTTGTCAAGCCATGCTGTGGAGGCGGCCCATATAAAGCAGAGGAAGATGGGCACGGATGTTAGCCCAGGGCCAGTCTTCCTCAGCAAAAAGAGGAGGATTGGCATTGGGTGTCAGCTCAGGGCTGATCTTCCTCACACGAAAAAAAGGGACTCATTTTCATAAGCCTCATACATGAATCAGTCTTATATTGGTGCCAAATTTTATAGATATTGTATTATCACCGACTATAATTAAAAAATTATTCCCATAATATTGGATTATATGGTATCCAACTTACATTATACTAACTTAATTTTATGCAGTATTTTTTATTACTTTTGTACACCTGCACCAAGAATTTTAAGACTAATCTACTGAAAAATTCAATACATAATCATTAAACAGTGCTCTGAAATGTATATTCACATTGTAGAAAAGGACTACTAATAAAATGTGGGAGATATCTTTTTATATGACCAATGGGTTTTCATTATTTCAAATTTTTTGCATTGATTGAAACTTTATGAGTATGTTTCTATGTTATACTGTGTTCAAATCCTCCTAATTCAAATTTATATAAAACAGAGCCACACTTTTTTGTGGGAGTAGGAGTGGCAGTAGAAAGTCAATCAGAACTTCAAAGCATGGAGACCATTTTAATTATGCAACCAGCCTAATTAAATTTTTGAAATGTCGATTGGAAATTTTTGAAATGTCCATTGGTACACATCACCTCCATACTGTAGACAGGACAAGTGTTCTTCAGTCTAATATCTCTGTACAATTTTTGCTCTTTCCAAACTGAGAAGAGGGCAGAGCTGTTTTCTCCTTATTACCAGTTTCGCCATCACTCCAGTCAGCTAAAAGTTAACAAGGTCCTCCTTCTTCCCCTTAAATCCTATTACCTCTCCTCTCCATTTTCATTATGGAACTCAGATTTCCCTACCCATACAAACCTCTAGAATAAATTACCCATGAATGCAGAGAGGGCCTGTAAGTATGGGCAAAATAAACAAAGCATTTTTTCCCCTACACTATTCTGAACGTGGAGACAAGGTAAACCTGTCCAAAGTCCCAAGTCAGTCTCTTTAGAAATTTACCCCAAATCTTCCAGCCTTTGCCAGGAACATTATCTACTACCTGCCTCTACAATCTTTACCAACTCTGAGACTGAACATTCACGCCACATCTTATTTTCTGGCAGTCTCAAATACAGCCTCAACCTCAACTCATCAAAATGTAAGAAAATGCTAATGAAAGCCATCTCCAAGCTTCCCTTCTCACTGCATTTTAAAATGCTTATTCTCTCTGCAAACCTCACACAGTTGCCTTGAAAAAATGTCCTAAAAACACTCTACATGGACTATATGAGTATTCGTGTTTCTCAAGAAAATTATTATAATGTTTTAAACCACTGCAACACATCTTATTTTAAAAAGTGTACATAAGGTATACATCATAACTCAGCGCACACTTGAAATTCAATTCCTAGTTCTAAATGGGAATTAGACTAACTGGTAATTTTCATATTAAAAAGGAGGAGGATTAATTACATACTGATGTATCTTTTAAAATATTCAAGTTATATATTTTTAAAGTATACCTTTACCAGATAAAAGCTCAAAACATTGGTGCAAAATTTTGACACAATTTTATCAAATTTAAAAACTGTATCAAAATTTTTTAGATTTATCCCATCATTTAAAAATTGGCATTGCTTCTAAAACACAATATAACAATCATGCCACCTGTGGCATTTTAATACGTATTCTCTTGTATAGAGCATAAAGTAACTGCCTCATTTTAATTTGGAAAATTATACAAATATTCTATGCTTTCAGGCAAGGTTACTATAATAGTCAAAGATACTATACTGATGGTAGACTTCTTCTAATGTGAATTAAATTATTCATGATCTTTTTCCTGTGCAATAATAAAACGCAACCATACAATTTTACTAGTTACTTAACCCATCAATTTCCAGAGATAAATCAGTTTTTCTTCCTTGACTCCAAATTCCCTGACAACCCCAAATTTGACCCACAATTTCAAAAGTGTAACACTGAAAATCACAAATTAGTCATGTATTGGCATGAAAGAAATGAGCAAAGATATTATGATAGGCCTCTTGATTAAAATATAGAATGAAATAAAAGCATGAACTCTGGTTATAAATAAAGCACAAATAAGAAAATACAAGCGATTTTAAATTCTTATTTCCTTTTTGACTAAGCCTTTATTCTATCTGACTAAAATTTTACCAGTGGTCTCCCAAAATGGTCTCACATTGGGATTCTTGAAATTTAAAGTTCTCACCTATAGCATTTAAAATGTAAATTTCTAATGAATTTCCCATAAGCTGTCACACAAAGAGCAATTAAACTTTCATTATATCTATCTATCTTTCTTCATTTCTTTATTTGCAAAGCAGGTTAGTTAAAAACAGTGCTCCACTCATTCCTAAAAATAAATAGGGTGTTGGGGCCAGCCCAATGGCACAGCGGTTAAGTTCGCGTGCTCTGCTTCGGCGGCCCAGGGTTCGCAGGTTCGGATCTCGGGCGTGGACCCACGCACCGCTTATCAAGCAGGCGTCCCGCATATAAAGTAGAGGAAGATGGGCACGGATGTCAGCCCAGGGCCAATCTTCCTCAGCAAAAAGAGGAGGATTGGCAATAGATGTTACCTCAGAGCTAATCTTCTTCACCAAAAAAAAATAAGTTGTACTTTTATTCTTTCTTCAAAGAAGGTAGGCAATTCATCCCTACGTCTGCACAAATAAAGCAGCCTGTGCCATCACCTAAACCACTGATAGTTTCAAAGTTTTAAGAGATTCTACTAAATCAGGGCAAAATACAAAAGAACAAGACCAAGCAAACACATCAATATTATAAACTCATTAGTTACAATGCAAATGCACAAATAAACTTAGGTTAGTATTAGAAGACCACATACAAATTACAATACCTGAGATTTAGTGCATTCCTTTGAGCCAAAATGAAATGAATGCCATAAAGGAGGAAAGGAAAAGATGAACATTATCAGACATGCTATATAGTACAACTGCCAAAATGAAGATAATGTTAAAATTAGGTTAAGAATGACCATATAGAATTGGCTATACGTATAATGTTCTCTATGTTCTTAGCCATGCACTTGAAATGCACTTGTAATCATTTAAAATCACCTGTGAAGTATGATCATGCATCTTTTAAATAAATTTTTCACCCTCAGTCTCACCCTGCTAGGGTTCTTTCAAAGAAAAGTATTTCTGTTAAGAATAAGTAAATATGACTCAGAGCTAACAAAGAATAATAATTTTCATTTAATTATTTTTATTCTGTGGTACCATATATACAAAACGAAATTTTCTTGTTTTCATATGTTAAAATCATGTATTTAGGTGAAATAATACATACTACGTAAATATAATTAAAACACAATACGCAAAAAATCCAAGATCCAATATTTTAAATTATGATAATGATGTTGCCAATCTGAACTCACTTAGTAAAATTAATACCAACATGTCAAATATTAGTAAACTAGCACATGATCCATTAGTAATCAAGTTAAATTTTTCATCTTAGTACTGAATTTTCCCCAATAAAAGTACCTGTTGACCAGGTAACACATTTTTTAAAACCATAAAAGAAAAAAGTAATCTTATAATAATAAAAAAACTACACATTTTTTAAAAGATCAAAAAAGGGGAGTCGTACAAGAAGTGAAATACTTTGTAAAGGGGGAAAGCATGGGGATGGAAGAGACAAACGGTTATAAAATGATCCCCCCAACTTAAAGGTGACAAATATGACTATAAAATTAAGCCATTTAGCTTTAACATTAAATTTTAAGTAATCCACACTCCTGCCAACTATCTTAGTATGGAATCTGATTTGGAAAAATAATTCCAAAGCAGAAAAAATATTAATAATATTAGTGCTAAGCTAAAATATTATAAAATATTGTATCATTAATATGTACAACTATTTTTAATCCATATTTCCTTCTTCCATGATGCTACATCTACACTAAAAATACTACCTTCTTTTATAGACAATGGTAACAAAAAAACCTTTCATAGGTTTTTTTTTAATACCAAGTCTCTCCAACAGACAAACAAAGCTGTCTTTATGATGAGCAAAAAGCAACCCTTTCCAAAAGAGCTCAATGAAATGATTCAACTATGAAATTCATGTTAAATTAAAATAATGCATGGGTAGTGAGAGGAGTAGGCACATAGCTGGTGGTCAAAACTGCTTAAATATTCAAATACAACGAGCTCTCAGAAATAGAACATATGAAGTGTGGGTATAAAATATATCATGTCACTTAAAGTTACTAAAAATTGAGTACATAATTTTAAGTCTATATAAGTTTTCCCATGCATTTTGCATTTATACTTATTTGCAAAAAGAAAGAAAAGGACGGCTAAGAAAAACAAATGAGAAATGTAAAATAACTGTCAATTACCTATTTTTATTTTTTCTTATTTTTATTTTAAAATTAATTTCACATATAATGACTACATATTTAATGGTATTATATGTATAGATAAACCACCTTTGCCCCTAATATAACATATGTAAGAATTCAAGTTATTTCCTTTTTAAAAACAAAAATCTTCAAATATATTTGCAACTATTTCGGATTGGCCATCAGAAGAAATATACATAGTGCAGCTAAACAGAAAGAAAGGAGTAAGAAAAATAAGGCTCTAAAAAAGACTATATTGAGGTCTTGTACAAATCACTCATTTTCTGTGCCTTAGTTTCCTCAAACATGAAAAGTAGTTTATGAAATATTTATGAAATAAATGACAATCTAGTGGGCTATAGCATTTAAGAGGATCTTTGAACCTGTTAGAAATACTTCAGAACATCTTTATATTGGGATTTTTAAAAGTATCATTTCAAACTGTGCTCTCACTTCATTGTATTAAAAACAAAAAAATTCTCAGATAATATTCTCACAATGGTATGAAAAGCTATGAAAATAATGTGTAATTTTTATGGGTCTGCTTTTTGAATAAAAAACAAGTGTGATACCAGTCACTGGGGTGGGGGAGAGGCTAAAATTTTAGATTAAGGTAAGAACTTAAAATATCCCAGTTACAATTCTACAAGCTGATCACAAAGCTGATCCTCAAAGAATATTTTAAGAAATACAAAGGCTAAACAATGTCTTTGATTTCTTATTTCAATGTTCTTTAAAACTATTCATATTATGTGTGTTTCCAGCAAAATCTGCACTTTGCATAAGTATACCATAGAAAGGAATTATTCATCGAAAATAGAAAATTTAAATGTTTTTTCACAAAACTCCCAACAAAAAACTAAAGATAAGTAAAAATATTATACTTTTATAACTTACCGTATGATAGCCTCTAGGCAAAGGTGGTTTCCCCACAGGATAAGGATCCACAGTGTCAATAATTGTTTGTCTTTCACCCTTCTGGTTGATTTTTCTAAATCTCCTTCGAGACTGTCGATGAGAAGCTTGACGCTGAAAATATTCCTCATTTTCATCCATATAGTCCACCTGAAATGAAACACCAAAAACTTTCATTTCGTCAAATACAACATTCCATATGAAGATTAAATGCTGAATAAAACTTACAGATAGTCCATATTCATTCATTTTGCAAAGACATTTGTAGACAAACTATCTTGACAGACTTGAAGTGTTTTTGAACTTCTCTAGAACTAATTGGTTTTGAGTAACTTTTCTTTTATGAAGAGGCATTTTCAGTTCCACTTAGGAATATGGGAAACTCTTGAATTTCCTGTAGTTTCAAAGGGAAGGATATTTTCAGTAGTCTTTGTACTGATTTATTAGTGAAAGATCTCACAGGATACATTACCATGCATTATGAAAGCAACTGGCCCATTGTCTTAACTAAAGCACAAAAACTCTGATGTACATAAGTAAATCTGTAAAAACCCCTAAATCCCAAATGACTCAAAACAGGATTGCTAACAGAATGGCTTTGGTAGATTACCTAAGGGTTTCTCTTCCTACTTTCATTCTGTGGATTCAGTTTCTTTTTTTATAAATACTGTTGTTTTAAAAAAAAATAATTCCTCATTTTAAGGAGAGAATGGACTAACAGAGAAGTTATATTAGGTTAATCTTTATCATACTTATATAATGAATATGTGATTGCTCACAATAGGGCATATTTAGATTCTAAGACTATCGGCAAACCTAGTAGCTTGTATAATATCGGCAAGTATAAAATCCTCAAGGAATTTTGAAGATGAAAAATCCTTCAGAGAAACACAAAACAGCACTAATAGAGGCCGGAATCTCTAGGAAATATCTAAAAGGCTTTTCAAGACCAGTTGCTAGAAAGTCCCAGGCATCTGCCTACATTTTTCCAACCCTAAATTTTCACTCACCACCATGGCACTTTCTCACTTAAGAGTACATTTTGTGAAATTTTACCAAAAGTTTTCACTAGCTTTGAGGAGGAAGTTCTCATTTCTGACGGAATTCCTCTCTTACATCATAGGGAGAAACCCTAAATCTTATCTGAAAATAGACTTACAGTCATCTACCAAATACTTTATCATATGTGAATAAAAAGCTTCCATCATCATCTATATTAGGCCATCACTTATTTACAAGGTTTTCCTTCCCAAATGGGATGCTGGATGGGGAAGAATATGCATATCAATATCAACTGAATGTCTACACTGGGAGCTCCCTCCAATCTTATCTTACTTTTGTTGCTGATTTTTAAAAAGGGGTACATATTGTCGTATATTAACATCACTTTTATATAGTAAAGAAGAATGTGACAGGCTTTTTTTAAAGCATCAATAAAAATAATTATGCTGTTAATATCTATTTTAACATTATGTCTTTTGTATATGTCTTATCTCAATATTTAAACACAATTCAGTTAAAAAGAGAGATAAAGATCTCAACAATGTTTAACCAGCATACTAGTCCCCCAATTTTCTTTCAGTTAGTTAAAGGAATTGAAGTGATATCCTTATATTAATTGTTGCCTGAATACTTATCACTGTGACTTATTTGAAGTATCTCATTCAGTCTAATCAATATTTGGAGAACTAAAACCCTGCAATTCAAAGATTCTCCCTAAATTTCAATTAAATGGCATTATCACAGATTGATTTACAAAATTCAAGCAACAAATATTTAGGTACTTGCTCCATTTAAACTTTCTTTTTCATTTAATTGAATCCTGTAAATAATTACAATATTATTTAATGAACTCAAATTCATAATAATAAAGTTATGAAATAAATATACCTAAAGTTATAAAATATATAATATACTATTATAAGTATTTTGTGACAGTGCTTTTATTTCATAACTTTTTTTAGGAGAAAGTCTTCACAGAAGTATCTTACCACGATCATTTCAGAAGGCTCTAAAACAATGCATTCACAGCCACGCCTAAAGCTTCCTGCAGAACGCTTGCCAAAACTAGAAAGAAAAAAAAGATTTAAGAAAATATAAATTGTGAATTTAAGCCAACCCTCCAGATAAATAAAAATGAAAACAAAAACAACTACAAAAAATACACATTGGAGAAAGAGAAACTATCTTTAATAATTATTTAAATAAAATGACAAGAAACCATTCAAATTCTTAAATTTCAGACATATATTTTTCTGGAAAATTCCAACAAAATGTTTTCAAATTAATAATGTAATGGAGGATCAGTATGAATGTGTTTTGCATTAGGCTGTTTTAAATCATTCCCAGTTAGGTGAAGATTTAGAATATTCTAATAGGGATGAGAATGAATTAATGGCAAACCATAAAAATATCCAAAGAAGGTATAAAATGCATATAATTCTCTTCTATAACTTAACTTCCTACATTAAACATTTCTTTCACCTAAAAAGTATATTTATTTTTCTAAATTTTCAAATCCACTTATTCTAAATAAATTTAAGGAAACGGTATTCAACAAGACTTCTTCCTTAGTGACAAACCGATTTAACTGGATGTGCATACTAAAAGCCCATTCCTCCTGAAAACTTTGCAACAGTGAACTCAGACATAGCACCTCTGCCCTATCTGTGGTAACTTCCACCTTAACACTAGAGCAGATTTATTCTCTCTGACATAGGCTGTAAGCAAACTAACACCATACGGGAAGAGAAAATTCCTGACTTGCTCTAGTAATGTACCACCTATCCCTGCCCAATCACTGCTCCCAAAATCCTCCTTTCCCTCCAGACAACATTTTTATAACCAGTTTTAATAACCTATCTTTGAAAAAATATAAGAAAAAAATTCTTCCCAAGAACTATTTTATTGAGCAATTTTTTTTTCCAAGTTAGACATTTTGAGTGACTCTTATGGAAATTCTTATTCCGTTTATAATCCCCTTTACATGGTGGTACACAATGTTTCATGTATTAGAAACCAAACTATGGTTAAAAAAAAAAAAGTCATGTAAGATGAAGAAAAGAGGAAAGTCAACATTCTCACTCTGTCATTTGTGATCTCTAGTAAACCAACTTGACCACTCATAGTCTAAATTTTACTCATTTGTAGGTTATCAGGTTAGAGTAGGCTATCATTGAAGTCCTTTCCTGCTCCACAATTCTATTTCTATGAAAATCAGAAACAGAACTATACTTAGCATACCTGAAAAATTCTTTTAAAAATATTCATATATACATTCATACATACATACCCACACAAGCATATATATTAGAGTGTTTTTTTATAGTGGAAAAAAATTTGCCAAAAGATATAATAAACCTATCTTCTTTGTCATGTTACTTCTCATACAATTAAAATGACCTGAATTTTTTTTCTCTCTCTCTTTTTTTTTTTTTGAGGAAGATTAGCCCTGAACTAACATCTGTTGCCAATCCTCCTCTTTTTTGCTGACGAAGATTGGCCCTGGGCTAACATCCGTGCCCATCTTCCTCTACTGTTTATGGGACACTGCCACAGCATGGCTTGATAAGCGGTGTGTAGGTCTGCGCCCAGGATCCGAACCCGCAAACCCCAGGCCACCGAAGTGGAGCACGCGAACTTAACAGCTACACCACCGGGCCAGTCCCTAAAATTACTTGAATTTTTAAATATTCTTTTTTTAGTTTACAATTAAATATCACTAAAATTACATAAAATCCTTAACACAAAAATTTGTTTCTGGTTTCTGAAACTACCTGATCACAATTTAATTTTTGACAATGAAGCTTATAATTTAATGATACACTACAAATTAGGAAATAATCTCAATGTGTTAGTAAAATATGTAGCGGGTTTCATGCCACTGTTGCCCATTGAATTCTGTAATATACTAGGTAAAAATATATATCGTATGTTTAAGGTTTATTACTAAATAAAATAACATTAAAATCTAAAGAAAAACTATGTGACTTTAAGTTTTATCCTATTTTATTAAATTATAGAACTAGACAAGTTTCATAAACATAATGATCAAATTGTTTTCCTTTTTTAAAATTTCTTGTAGTAAAAAAATCAAACGTTTGTAATGCATACAATGTTCATATATTACTTAAAAAATAACCTGCTAGAATTGAGTTGCTTACAGATTTTAGCAACAAAAAGAGTAACGTCCACACAAATAAACTATACGGTAGTCTTTTATTTTATGCCTAATTCTTGCACCAACTCCCTACTTCAGAATTAAAGGTATAAATCCTCTTACCAAATAAACTATATGGTAGTCTTTTATTTTATGCCTAATTCTTGCACCAACTCCCTACTTCAGAATTAAAGGTATAAATCCTCTTACCAATTAGCCATTAATTCAACAGAACTTTATGGCTAGAAAGATATTCACCTATTTAGTTACACTAACTTTATTACTTTGGGAATGAAAAGTTTGCATCCCCTAAAATGTATTATAAAAAATATCTCCATGAGAGTCTTTTGGGAAGTGAGCTGTACTAGAATCTGACAAAACTCTCTTTGCAGCCACAAAAGACTCAAGTTCTACTGACCATCACAAAGATGTGAATTGTAGGAGAAACAGACCCTCTATCAGATTAATACCTTGAATACACTGAGCAGAAAAGGCAAATGCACACAGAACACACTCCAGCAAGGGAGAATAAATTATTTCACTTAAACAAAAATCTATTATTTCAAACATAGCCAAGAACCCAGAAGGCCTCAAAAGAGCTAAAGCATAGGTCATGAATACACAGGCTAGGCCTAATGACAATGGCTTTTGGCTCTATCCCAGAGATGACTTCCTCTTAGCTTGCAAACCAGAAGCTACAAGGTAGGAATGAATAGAGAGAGCAACGAAAAACGTCAGCTAGAAATTCACTAAGTCCACAAGATACTTTTGCTTCTACTATCTGATTCTTTGAAATAATAAATATATAAACAAAAATAAGTAAATATCATTATTTACAAAGTTTTAAAAAATCTTTGACCAAGTTCTATGCATATAAACTGTTTTAAAAATTCAGTTCTGGAAAATAAGTATAGGGATAAAAAAGAAAACCAGATAGAGATGTATAGGAGATAAGATCCCCCCTAGACGATATTAAGGTCAATTCTTTAAAATATTTTAGATGATTTAGTAGAAAGAAATGCAAAGTCTTCAGGTTTGCAAGTGACACATAGATATTTAGATAGTAAAGCATAAAACAAAGCCAGTAAGAATAAAGAACAGGACATTTTATAAAGTTTTATGTAAGTGCAAGAAAGCAGCAATTAGAAGATCCAATTTGCAAAATGAAATATTCTATGTGAAAAGTGATTAAATGCACACAGCATTGAATATGATATTAAACAATAAAGGGTTCTCATGTTTTAGTTAAAAGTCATAAATGAAAACTAGAAGTCTTTAAAAGCATTTAGCACAGGAAGCTGCTAACATAATAAATAACAAATAATAAACAAAGACACACCTTAAAATGACGGACAAACTAGGAAGGAATAAAAAATGAACATTACTATATATACCCTTATAGAAAAACACGTGAATCTATGATAGAGCACTGCCCTAAAAAAGTTTCTAAGGGGAAAAACACATAACTGAAAAGTTTCCAACAAAATATATTGGG
The DNA here is from genome assembly GCF_057802395.1 of Ceratotherium simum simum. Lineage (NCBI taxonomy): Eukaryota > Metazoa > Chordata > Mammalia > Perissodactyla > Rhinocerotidae > Ceratotherium > Ceratotherium simum. Next base: position 27,409,159 of record NC_141911.1, read on the forward strand.
GAATCCAAAGGGCTTTCTGTAAGACCAGAGGCACAAATCAAAAGAACACTTCATTGAGTCTTATAAATAGCACTGAAAGTTGGTATCATTTAAGTTTCTAAAATCATGATTTAAAAAAATTTAGAAATGATACAAATTAAATAAAGACTTGCGTAACTTAAAAAGTACACCTACAATCCTTGAGGGTTTTAAGAAAAGTCAGAAATATGTAAGGATTATTCCAGAGTCATGTGACTATATTCTGCTCCAAATGTTCCTTAGTGCCACTGTCAGAAATGGAGAATTAGTTCTATTAATTAGTCAATTAATCAAATGCATTCTTTTTTGTTATTAAGTCTTGTAAGAGACTACACAAAGCGATCTACAGATTCATTGCAATCTCTGTCAAAATCCCAACAGCTTCGTTTGCAGAAATGGAAAAGTGAATCTTCAAATTCTTATGGAATTGCAAGGGGCCCTAATTAGCCAAAACAATCTTGAAAAAGAACAAAGTCAAAGGACTCACACTTCTGATTTCAAAACTTAATACAAAGCTACCCTAATCAAAACAGTGTGGTACTGGCATAAGGACAGACATACAGACCAATGAAATAAAACTGAGAGTCCAGACATAAACCCATATATCTATGGCTAACTGAATTTTGACAAAGGTGCCAAGTTCCTTCAATGGGTGAAGAACAGTCTCTTCAACAAATGTGCTGGGACAAGTGTATTTCCACACGCAAGAGAAAGAAGTTGGACCTTTACCTCTCACCACATATAAAAATTACCTGAAAATGGATCACTGACCTCAACTATAAAGTCAAAACCAGAAAACTCTTAGAAAAAAAGAGGAATAAATCTTCATGACCTTGGATTTGGCAATGAATTTTTAGATATGACACCAAAAGCATAAGCAGCAAAAGGTTAAAATAAATAAATTGGACTTCACCAAAATTAAAAACTTCTGTGCATCAAAGGACATTATCAAGAAACTGAAAAGAATCTACAGAATGGGAGAAAATAGTTGCAAACTATATAGCTGAGAAAGGTTTAATATCCAGAATAAATAAAGAACTCCTACAACTAACAAAAAGACAAACAACCCAATTTAAAAATGGGCAAAGGACTTGAATAGACCTTTCTCCAAAGAAGATATACAAATGGCCAATAAGCACATGGAAAGTCGCTCAACATCCTTAGTCATTAGGGAAAAGCAAATCAAAACTACAATGAGATACCATTTCACACATGATACTTGATATGAATGAGGTATTAGGACGGCTATAATTAAAAAAAAAAAAAAAAAAAGCAAGCATTGAAGAGGATACAGAGAACTTGGAACCCTTGTATTTTGCTGGTGGGAATGTAAAATGGTGCAGCCACGGTGGAAAACAGTTTGGCGTTTCCTCAAAAAGCTAAACAGAATTACTATATGACACAGCAATTCCACTTATAGATAAATACCCAAAAGTATTGAAAACAGGGACTCAAACAGATATTTGTACACCAATGTGCACTGCAGCATTATTCACAACAGCCAAAAGGTGGAAACAACACAAGTGTTCATCAACAGTTGAATGTAGAAACAAAATGTGACATATACATACAATGAAATATTATTTGGCCATAAAAAGGACTGAAGTTCTGATACACGCTACAACATGGGCAAGACCTGAAAGCATTATGCTAAGTGCAATAAGGCAGTCCAAAATGGCAAATATTATAAGATTCCACTTTTATGAAATATCTAGAATAGACAAATTCATAAAGACAGAAAGTAGATTAGAGGTTACCAGAGGCTGGGAAAATGCTTAATGGTTACAGAGTTTCTGTTTCGAGCTGTGGAACAAGTTTTGGAAACAGATAATGGTGATGGTTGCACAACAGTGTGATTGTAATTAATGCCACTGAATCATACACTTTAAATGGTTAAAATGGCATATTTCGTGTTTTTTATATATATATATATATATTTAACCATAATTTTTTAAAAAGTCTTACAAGAGAAACTTATCAAGAGAATTTGTCTTTGTTTTAGTGGCTTTGAGTTTCTTGGCAAAAATTCAGGACTTGAATAAGAAAAAAATAGGAACGCCACTTTGACTAAACAACAACAAACTTTAGGGACAAGGGAAGAGTTAAGTTTGATGACTGAACTGTACCACGGATAAATCTGGAACCAATCTCTTTTCTATGTTAATTTTGCAATGAAATGATAGAAGCTGTGGGTGAAAGGAGAACTAAGAAGACATGGGAGAAGTAAACAAATATTACCGAAATATCTTAAATCAGAGTTTTGAAGAGTCAATTATACCTACATTTTTCTTTCACCCAGCATTAATCTCATTTTTATTTTATCCTTGGTCATAAATGAGAGGATCCCCCCCACCATTCCCCCCCACCTCTACAGATATGTGGAGAGGGGGAGAGAGAGACATACATACACAGTTTTGCTTCCTATTCCTCTTCAAAATGCTCACTGGACACATATTACAGAATCAATATAAACTCTGTCATCAATACAGAGCTTACAAGAAACTCACTAAATATAGCCCCTGTTCTTAAACAGTCTGTATCCTACGGAAGATGAGTACACAAGAAGTTGTGACAACAGGCAGAATAGTGAGCATGAGTTTAATAAAAACTTCCTACAACTGCCTCTCAAAGCCAAAATGGATTTATAGAATTTCAGAGTTGAGAAAAAACTTAGGAATCATATAGAACAGGGTCTCAGCATTTTTTTCTCCAGCTTCAGACCTGAAAGTATGCCATAATCCAATGTGTACATCAAAGGTCCTCAAACATCTGGATTTAGAAAAAGGCCTCCAAGTGATTATAATATGTATGACCCGTACCATCCTACTCTCCCCAGGAGAACTGTCCCTCCAGTTCAATTTTCATTTCACAATTGGAGAAACTAAGCCAACCTACCTAAGGGTAGGTTAAATGAGATGCCCGAAATCACAATCAGACTCTGAGATGCAGGATTCCGTTACACTACATTGACCTTACCCCTTCTCTTGCTTTCTTCTATAGCCCTTTTCCACAATCAATAACATAAAGTCTAGTCTTTGGTAAGCTTGACATTTACGAGGAATAATTCCCACACCTCCTCAGAAATGCTGCTATAATGCTTTACATTTACCCAAAAAGCACAAACCCAATGACAAGTGGAAAACACAGCTTTGTTGAAAGGTGGATTCTCAGAGGTTGGCTAGGCTCGCTCACTAACTAGTTGAGTGAAAGACAAATCAGCGTTTGTAATTCAGAAGGCAATTCAAATTCAGCAAAATTACAAATGACCATCAAGAGCTTGAGGGTTGCCCTGCAACAGACAGAGATTTGAATGTCAAATCTATAAAAACCAAGCCTCCTCAGGCAGCTGCTGCCAGAACTTCAACTAGTAGCACATCTGCTTCTTTGAAATGGCACTCATAATCCCACATGCCAAGATAAACAAAGATATTTTTAAAGTTTAAACTCCTTAATTGTTAAAGTGACATCACTTATTTTTTAACTTTGAATTAAAATATTTTTAAAAATTAATCCCTGTCTTCTGATAATTTCAGTCTTTCTATGTATACATATGTGTATGTGTATAAGACACAATATTAATACATATATATAATAACTGTCTTTCAAAAGCAAGAAAGATGTAGGTAATAGTTAATCAATAAGACTAGGTGTAAATATTTAAAAACCTGTTAGCTCCTTCTATACTAGATACCAGCCTTTCCCAAGAGGCCATCAAGTCAGAGGGAGAGACGGGAAAGTATGGTATATGTGTTCTAAGAATGCTGATAGTCTTCTAGTTCTACACAGTATGGAAATTTAATTACTACAGTCTATTTTAAATCCTTCTAAGTTGCTCTGTATAAATACACCGTATAGCTTGGCTTTCAACTATTAACCTCAATGTAATTTCAGAGTATCCTTATAATCTTAGATTCAACAACCAAAGATGACAACTAAAATGACGCAGGTTCACTTTGGGTCAATCTATTGGTTCTCTGTGCTATTTACAAAAAACAACAAAAAAAGTTAAACACAGCAAATGATTAATGAAAAGACCACTTGCAGCAAAATTATCCCTAAATGTTCATATTCCCTCAGTACAACTAATTTAGGAATGGTTGTTCCAGAAACAATTTTCATTATTTTCATTCAGATTTTCATTCCTATTAAAGTAAGTTTTCGTAAAGAACAAATTAAAAATTAAGAATTACAAACTGTTCCTAAAATTGAAATAAACTAAGTTCAGTATTTTTACAGATGTAAAAGGGAATGACTTTATAGTACCAAAAATATGCGGACAAAAAATTACTAAAAGTAATTAGTCTTCTATATAAGGTAAAATAGAGAAAATTTTTAATAGCCTGATAAACTTTCTCTTAAGTTCAAGACTCACAACAAGAAAGCAAAAATGTTTGAGAATATAAAGTCTTACCTAGTTTTCATACTCATAGGTAGTGATACACCAGGTAGGGTGTTGCAGGCTCTTACTCTCGTAAGGCCATTCTGTCCTAAGTTTGTGTGACCACATTTTCCCCACCCAAGCTGAGTCAAGAGCACTTTCTACCAGTGTGAGTTTCCACGAAAGGCAGTCACTAAGCACAGAAGCCTCTTCTATCAGTGTCCCTAAACTTCCCCTTTGTATGGGCCTCCACATTCTTGATGTACGTCAGAACTGCCCAGTGGAATGTAATTCCTCAGTGTTGGAATGTAAACTTATTCATGTCAGGCTATACGCAGCGAGGGAATACATAGCAATCAAACTGAGATTATACTGGTGGGCAATCCTAATTTACAAAATGATTTAAAATGTAATACTCCAAGATCTCAATTTTTCATACCTTCATTTCTAGAAAATGGTAAGCAGTTACTAAATTTTACTTTCCCCCTTAAAAATATAAGTAAATGACTGGACTGATGCTTCTGAACCAAAACGAATTTATTTATTTAGGACTTAAAAAAATATTCACATGACATTGTCTTTAGATAGCAGAATAGCAATTAACTTTAAGAAAAAAAAATCTAACAAGTAACGGCTGATGCCATCAATTCCATTCTCAAAAATCAGTACAATATACAAGAATAAATTTTAATAGAAGCATAAGAAGAAAGTGGTTTGAAAGACTTATAAGAATACCTTTAATCTTTTTAAATATTTTGTCCTCACTCATTAGCTTAACCAAAAAATAAGTAACAGCTATTTAAAACAAAAACATACACACACGAAGTACATACATAAATTATGTGTGTGCAAATTACAAACTGCATGGGCTTTAACAGGCTCATATTTCAGAAGTAACTATTTGGGAAAACTAAACATACACGTAAGCATCTCTAAATTTCTTTCAAGGCTCATTTAGAAATATTCTAACAATCATCACCCTGCACCAATTAACAGAATTTTGCTCCTCTGCACAGTGAATCTCAATATTTAACCTTTGTTTACAAAAATAAAGCACAAGAAAAAAATTACAAGCAAAGGCCTCATAGCTGTGTTTTTCCCCTCTCTGTTCATTCCTCAGTAGCCTGTTGTCTATTTAACTACAGGAGAAGTACTAAATGTTTGATATTTATGCTATTACCATTTTAATTCCTCTAAAAAAAAATCTAACCTGCACTGTCTTCAATATCTTTGAAGCACCAGTAACAGCAATAGCGCTGCCACCTTCTACAGGAGCTCTTTTCTCTGCAGCAATGAGCAGTCCCCATTTCTCTGTGTTTTCTCTCAGGGAGACCATGCGGCTGTAGCTTGTGCAGAGAGCCAACATTCCTTCTGAAGGCTAATTTCCTGCTTCAATGACCCACCCACCCCTCCTGGCTGCAGTTATGTGTTACGCATGTTGTATGGGCACTGTTTCCGCATACCAGCCTCATGACCTCAGCGGCTGCCTGACAGACTCTCTTTATCAATTTCTATTAATTCATTATCTACTCTCTTAGAAGTCAAGGGTTAGTAGGGAAATCTGCAATGTCTGCTCTCCTATGAGTCTTCAAGGTCAAATGCTTAGATGTGCTCAGCAATGCAATTTTGTTATTAAAATTTACCCAAGCTGTACTACAGACGTTGCTCTCCACCAAAGCGATGCTGACTGTATACCTGGCTTGAGGGATTAGCATGGAAAAGAATAGCCTAAATTGAAATCAAAACAACATGGGAAAAGTTGAAAGAGGCTGCGTTTGCTCTTGTTCTTCCCTCCAAAACAAAAAAGGTGCATCTTACCTGAGCTGTACTGGGGTGAAGAGAGCAAGCAGTTTTTCCCTCTTGCCACAATCTAAACCAGCAAAGGACAGTGGTGTGATGATGACTACACTTTGGTAGTGCCCATGTCCTCGTGACGGAACTGCTAGAGAACAGCTCAGCTAAATTGATCTGCTGCTATCAGTCTACACAGTGGCACAAACAAGTCTCTGCTGATCACAGTGCTTTGTACACAGATGGCAGCTGATCAGTTTGTATAAAAGTTATGGCCCATAACAGCTTTCCCCTTCAGCATGTAGACACATGCCTTATCCAAAATGTCTTTGTTAAATGTTCACCATTTCGTTGTACAAAGCTTGCCATGTATGAGTTGAAGAGACAGGGAAGATTAGCTCTAATATCTTATCTAAAAATGACCTAATTTTTATCAAATTCATTAAAGAGGTAAAAAAAAAATTACATTAAGAAATAACCAAACAGGGCTATGTAACTTGTTAATGAGAAAAATGGTAGATGACTTCAAATGAATGGTTCAGATTGGCCCTGAACCATTGAGAACCTGAATTAATCTCAAGAATTAACAATACCGGGCTGGCCCCGTGGCTTAGCGGTTAAGTGCGCACGCTCCGCTGCTGGCAGCCCGGGTTCGGATCCCGGGTGTGCACCGACGCACCGCTTCTCCAGCAGTGCTGAGGCCGCGTCCCACATACAGCAACTAGAAGGCTGTGCAACTATGACATACAACTATCTACTGGGGCTTTGGGGGAAAAAAATAAATAAATAAAAATTATAAAAAAAAGAAAAAAAGAATTAAACAATACCTCAAACTATGGCAACCAAACATCTGATATTCTTAGAAGGCTTATATGAAAGGTACCAAAACCCAGCCACCAGCCTCCCAAAAATCTGGCATATACCATAAAAGAAGTTAAAATAGTAGACATTTCTTTGTAAGACAGGAACTAAACAATAATTCAGGTCACTTGAATAATACTAAAAATTGAAAATTCCCTTATAGATCAAGGTGGTAAAAACCTACTACTTGTCAAAAATTAAAATACTTAGAAATAAATTAATGAAGGATGTGCATGACCTGTACACTAAAAACTACAAAAAGATACTTAACCTTCCAAAGGGAAATAATAAAAGACAAATAAATTATGAGATATATCATGGTTTAGAAGGCTCAGTATTGTTAAGACAGTAATCCTTCCCAAATTGATCCATAAATTCAGTGCAATTCCAATCAAATCCTAAAAAGCATTTGACACTGACAAGCTGATTTGAAAATTTATATGGAAAGGCAAAGACACAGAAGAGCTAAAACAATTTTGATAAAGAATAAAGTTGGGGATTTACACTATGTGATTTCAAAAGTTACTATAAAGCTACACAAATGAAGACAATGTGGTATTGGTATATAAGAATTGACATGTAGATCAACAGAATAGAAAAGAGATTCTATAAATAGACCCAAACTTTGTTTTTTTTTTTGTTAAGATTGGCCCTGAGCTAACATCTGTGCCAATCTTCCTCTATTTTTTGTATGTGGGATGCCACCACAGCATGGCTTGATGAGCAGTGTTTAGGTCCACACCTGGGATCCAAACCTGTGAACCCCAGGCCACCGAAGCGGAGCGTGCAAACCAACCACTACGCCACTGGGCTGGCCACTAAAACTTATTGATTTTTAATAAATGTGCCAAGGCAATTTAAAGGATAAAAAATATTCCTTTGGGGGCCGGCCTGGTGGCATAGTGGTTAAGTTCGGTGCACTCCACTTCGGCGGCCCAGGTTTGCGGGTTCAGATCCAGGGTGCAGACCTACACCACCCATCAAGCCATGCTGTGGTGGCAACCCACATACAAAAGAGAGGAAGATGGGCACAGATGTTAGCTCAGGGCCTATCTTCCTCAAGCAAAAAAAATATATATATATTCTTTTCAATAAATGGTCCTTGAACCACTGAATACCTGTATGGAAAAACATAAACCTCAACCCTTACCTTACACCATACACAAAAATTAAATCAAAATGGATCGCAGACCAAAATGGAACTAAAACTATTAAATTTCTAGAAGAAACACATGAGAGAATCTTTATAACAAGCTAAAAAGATTTCTTAAACAGGGTACCAAAAGTACAAACTATAAAAGAAAACATTGACATAACGGACTTCATTAAGATGGAAAGGTTTTGCTTTTAAAAGACATAACAAGAAAAAGTCAAGCCACAGATTGGGAGAAAATTTTTGCAAAATATATCCAATGAAGGAATTGTATCCAGAATACATAAAGAACACTTACAACTCAAAAATAAGACAGTCAATCCAACTTTTTTTAATGGGTAAAATCCAATTTTTAAATAATTGTTTTAAACAGGTGAAGATATATGCATTGCCAATAAGTACATGAAAAAATTCTCAAAAACACTGGTTTTTGGAGGAATGCATAATAAAACCACAGTAAGATTTACCACCACATATCCACTAGGATGGCTAAAATTCAAAACACTGACGATACCAAGTGTTGGAGAATGTGGAGCAATCAGAACTCTTTTATAAATTTCTAGTGGGAATGCAAAAAATGTTATAGCCACTATGGAAAACAGTTCCTTATAAAGTTAAACATACATTTACCAAACCCAGCAATTCCACTGCTAGGTATTTATTGAAGAAGTAATGAAAACACATGTCCACACAAACAGATGTTCATGAATGTTGATAGAAGCCAAAAATTAGAAGCAACCCAAACCATCATTTTCAAATTATGTTTTGTAAAAGATTAATACTTTCTCACTTACAATATTCAATAGGATTTACGAAATCTGGCATCCACTTTATATAAGAATTGGGAACACATTGCATGGTTTGCTTAAAATAGGCCATGAGATAATTCTGCACTGAGATGGACAGTAAAGCAAAATTTTACTTCTCAAAGCCTCCCTATAGCCTTCTGATCTCATAAGCATCTCTTTTTCACTTCAGTATTCTTCCTATTTACCCACCCCTTCACCCTACCCTGCACTATCCACAAAGCTTTTCAAGTGACTCAATGCCAGTTATCTCTTCATACCTCCTGCCGCTCCCGCTGCCTGTCAAACATGCCTAAAATCAAATGTACCACAACATGTCTAAAATCAAATGTATTCATGTCAACTCTGATATCCACCCACCTCATCCCCTCCAGATTTGGTTATAGCTGTCAAAGTCATCATACTGCCAGACATGCAAGTTCAAAGCACTGGAACCATCTTTTACTCCATCTTCTCCCTTGCCTATAGCTTCAGTCATTAAATTCCATCAATTAGTCCCTCTAAATTACACTTATATGTGACCCATCAACTTCTATTTCTGTGAAAATACTAATCAGGCCCTTAGCCTTGGCACACCAAGACCACTGAGATAGGATTCCTGTCTCTGGTCTCAGCTTTATCAAATCTTCCAGGATCCTCTCATTCTACTGATCTTAAAACTTCAATAGTTACACATTGGTTTCATAGTCATTAGCCCAGCCTCTCAGTTTAAATGTGATTGAACACCTGCTTGTAAGCTTTGAAAACAAGAGTGTAAGATCCAATCAAGATTGTAGTGAACGAAAATTTCTAGGGACTGGGCCTCAGTATTTTACCGGCCCCAAGCCAGGTGAATCTAATACTCAGCCTGGTTTGCAAACCACTACCTTGGTCAATTAACTTTCATAGTCTTGCCTGGTCATCTTCTAACCGTCTTTACTACCAAACACAAGGACTCAAATCCAGTGTCTTTTCTACTTATTGTTTCACAAGCACATTCTCTGAAAAATTAAAACTCATACTTCTTGGGCTTCAGTAGTTACCAGGCAGCTCTTCTCTACCATATTTGAAGGACTATAATTACTTTCTACTTTGACACAGATAATCAATGAAAAAACTCTCTGCGTTAGCCACAATGATGCTTCCATACAGAACGCAAACTATATATAAAAGTTTTGTAAAATTCATCTAATATATGTCAATCATACCTCAATAAAAAAGAACTTCACTTAAATGAGATAATGATTACAAAACCTGGAAGACCCTTTTCACAGATAACTTTTCATTCTGTATGTCCAAAATTATATAATAAGTTAAAATTCAAGATCAAGTGACAAAGTGGTAAACTGAAATGGGTCTCAAGATTCTGAATAACAATTAATTATTATTTTGGACTATTTAAACCATCATGGAAGCAGACGACCTCTGATATATATACCCTGGAATATATAGGATTTACTGATGAAATGGAATACTCTAAATTTAAGTTTTCCTATTTGCAAAACTGAATTAAGTATGAATACTTAATGATGGTTTTCTAAATTCATGTTAATGAACCAAAAACAATATTAAAAATAAAACATAGGAAAGAATTTGACAGATTTTCACCATTGCTCTAATTTTCAAATTATCTGAAAATTTTTAATTAAGAAATAACAGTTATCTTAATGAAACTGACACACTTAAGTAGTTTACAGCTAATAAACATAAATTAAGCTATCAATAAAAGATAAAGGAAAAATTATCCTGAAATATCTGACTCAGAAAAAATATTTAGATAAAGGTATAACTGAGAAAATAGTTATTTAATGTTTATGTAGATCTGTCACACATGAACATCCAATATCAGAAGTTATATTTTATATTTAATTGCAAAAATATGTAACCTCTATAAAGCCATAAATCCGTGGCAAAAGTGAAAAACATCTAAGGAAATATTTTTTAGTATTTTGAATGTACAGTTCAATATTCTCATCAGTAATAAATAATAAGCAGATAGTTTTTAAACCCACAGTATATTCATTTAAATTCCAGCATAAAGAAGGCAGTGATATACATATCTAAGGTATCACTTGACTTTATTTCAACTATTCAATTCTTGAAGTACTTTTAAACAATTTTCAGTACATCTGAAAAATAAAGTGGGGTACATAATACAGAATAAAGTCATTTTCTTTGACACTCAAATATGTAATTTTGTTGTCTTTAAAATATATACATTCTATATAAAAATATAATATATAAATTATATATAATATATATAATTTAATTCATAGGAAAATAAAAGAGGGTCCCTGAAATATGATTAATTGAAAATTTTTATTTTAATAAAGACATTTCAATATCACTGATATATCACTGATATATCACTAATATATCTAATATCAGAATATAATTTGCTTCATATATCAATCTATCTCTTAACAATATCCTTACTCTTGTTCTTTTTCTGTTAGTGTTCCCAATACTGAAAGCATGCTTCTTTAAATAAAAACAAAATTAGTTGCTATATATTTTAAGACACTATGAATTCATATAGGTGAAACAGTAATTCACACATCCCTCCAAACCAACCCTCCTCCAAAATAACTATGGCACAAATAAAGGTTGAGTTCCTTTACACTTAGCAGCAGATAAACAATTCCAACATTTTACAGAGAAAAACAGTTGTATTTCATTGACACACCGATGTCAGATTTTAAAACTTTTATGAAATATAATGTTTACTTTTGCAAGAGAAATCCAAATATCACTGCAAATAAGGACTTCTAGGGTGAACTCTCACACTCATTTATACCAAGGATCACAAATGACAAATTCCCTGACTGAAGACTTCAAGCATCAAACGACCTGTGATCACATCAACAATACACACAAAAACATCCGAGTCCTTCTCTTTAAGGCTACTTACTCTGTTAAACACTGCCAATGCCAGTTTCCCAAGGACTACGACAGCCTGCATTTATATGTATAGCACATCTGCGAAGTTGTAGTTATAGCAACCAAATTCCCAACTTGATCCAGCAGTTGAACTCCCTCTCTAGAGAACATTTTTGCTCTGTGCATCAGGTATCACATCAGAATATGATTTAAAAGAGGCAGGGGTGGTCTAAATAATGCTAAAAATCATGTTAGCTTTCCAGGATGAAGATGTTTCATACTGAAGCAGAAAGTACACTTAATAACCAAAGGGGGAACATTTTAGTATATCCCATTGCATCTTTTACATATTTCCTCTATTCCTTTAATTTAGAGATCTACCTTATTTCAAATTTATTTTTAAATTTAATATATTTACATCAAGCGCAACTAAACTCTCCCTTCCATATCATCAACTCTAGTCAAACCAAGGTTGTAGTTGTTTCATCATTTTATTCACCTTATTTGGAACTCTTTCCCAGCATTTCCTTAAAATCTTTAACGTATATCTTTACCTTATATGTGTGCGTCACGGGAATACCCGGACTTGAGTCAACTTTAGGTAGGACAAGTAGGAATTACAGATGATGTAAGACCTGAAAGAGTGTGGCTAAGCTGATGAAGAGTGGAACATAGGGCTGAGGAGAAGAATGACCTAGCA